>NW_027063189.1:0-42031 GCF_032884065.1 Artemia franciscana | reverse complement strand
CAAATATAATGGTCCATGGGAAAACAATCTGTATTCAGATCTATACCTCATGATTCTAATGATTGCCCTTGAGCTTTGTTGATGGTGATTGCTAATCGACCATTCCCTGTCCCGGTGTCCCGGTCGTCATTTATATCCCCCTGTTTCCCCCGGTGTCCCCGTTGTAGTTGTGTCCCTGTGTCCTGGTCGTCATTTATATTCCCTGTGTCCCGGTCGTCATTTGTATCCCGGTGTCCCGGTCTGTATATACATTCGTTTTTTAGTTTTGTTTTTCTCCTTTATTTTTTTCCTTTTTTTTTCTTTTTTAGCTTATTTAGATTTTTAGATTTTTTAGTTTTTTTATTAGTTTTTAGTTTTTTTTCTTTTTAGTTTTTTTGTCCCGGTCGTCATTTATATCCCCCTGTTTCCCCCGGTGTCCCCGTTGTAGTTGTGTCCCTGTGTCCCGGTCGTCATTTATATTCCCTGTGTCCCGGTCGTCATTTGTATCCCGGTGTACCGGTCTGTATATACATTCGTTTTTTAGTTTTGTTTTTCTCCTTTATTTTTTTCCTTTTTTTTTTCTTTTTTAGTTTATTTAGATTTTTAGATTTTTTAGTTTTTTTATTAGTTTTTAGTTTTTTTTCTTTTTAGTTTTTTTGTAGTTTTTACCTTCTTTTAGTTTTGTTAGTTTTTTTTTTTTACTCATGTCCTGGTCGTCATTTATACTCTTTGTGTACCGGTGCTTTGTTGATTGCTAATCGAACATTCCTTTTGTCCTGGTCGCTTTCTCTTTGAGTGTCGTCATTTATTTTTTTCTTTTTTAGTTCTTTTAGTTTTTACCTTTTTTAGTTTTTTTTTAGTTTTTTAGATGAAAATTTTTTTTAGTTTTTTCCTTTTTTTCTTTTTAGTTTTTTATTGGTTTTTACCTTTATTTTAGCTTATTTTTCAGTTTTTTCCTTTTTTTTTGTTTTTTTTTTATTTTTTATTTTTTTTAGTTTTTTACCTTTTTTTAGTTTTTTTTAGTTTTTTTAGTTTTTTTAGTTTTTTAGCTTTTTTACTTTTTTATTAGTTTTTAGTTTTTTTGTAGTTTTTGCCTTTTTTTTAGTTTTTTCAGTTTTTTTTTTAGTTTTTTATTGGTTTTTACCTTTATTTTAGCTTATTTTTCAGTTTTTTCCTTTTTTTTAGTTTTTTTTAGTTTTAGTTTTTTTAGTTTTTTACCTTTTTTTAGTTTTTTTAGTTTTTTTAGTTTTTTAGCTTTTTTATTTTTTTTATTAGTTTTTAGTTTTTTTTGTAGTTTTTTGCCTTTTTTTTAGTTTTTTTAGTTTTTTAGCTTTTTTATTAGTTTTTAGTTTTTTTTGTAGTTTTTGCCTGTTTTTAGTTTTTTTAGTTTTTTAGCTTTTTTATTTTTTTTATTAGTTTTTAGTTTTTTTTGTAGTTTTTGTCTTTTTTTAGTTTTTTCAGTTTTGACGTCACCTGATCCAGTTTTTTCAGGTGACGTCACCTGATCCACGATCCACAGATCCACAGACAACTTATTTTTATATATATAGATAGTTTTTTTTTTTTACTTATGTCCTGGTCGTCATTTATACTCCCTGTGTCCCGGTGCTTTGTTAATTGCTAATCGAACATTCCTTTTGTCCTGGTCGCTTTCTCTTTGAGTTTCGTCATTTATTTTTTTCTTTTTAGTTCTTTTAGTTTTTACCTTTTTTAGTTTTTTTTAGTTTTTTAGATGAAAATTTTTTTTAGTTTTTTCTTTTTTTCTTTTTAGTTTTTTATTGGTTTTTTACCTTTATTTTAGCTTATTTTTCAGTTTTTTCCTTTTTTTTAGTTTTTTTTTATTTTTTATTTTTTTTAGTTTTTTACCTTTTTTTAGTTTTTTAGTTTTTTAGTTTTTTAGCTTTTTTACTTTTTTTATTAGTTTTTAGTTTTTTTTTGTAGTTTTTGCCTTTTTTTAGTTTTTTCAGTTTTTTTTTAGTTTTTTATTGGTTTTTACCTTTATTTTAGCTTATTTTTCAGTTTTTTCCTTTTTTTTAGTTTTTTTTTAGTTTTTAGTTTTTTTTAGTTTTTTACCTTTTTTTAGTTTTTTTAGTTTTTTTTAGTTTTTTAGCTTTTTTATTTTTTTATTAGTTTTTAGTTTTTTTTGTAGTTGTTGCCTTTTTTTAGTTTTTTTAGTTTTTTAGCTTTTTTATTAGTTTTTAGTTTTTTTTGTAGTTTTTGCCTTTTTTTAGTTTTTTTAGTTTTTTAGCTTTTTTATTTTTTTTATTAGTTTTTTTTTAGTTTTTTCCTTTTTTTCTTTTTAGTTTTTTATTGGTTTTTACCTTTATTTTAGCTTATTTTTCAGTTTTTTCCTTTTTTTTTAGTTTTTTTTTATTTTTATTTTTTTTAGTTTTTTACCTTTTTTTAGTTTTTTTAGTTTTTTAGTTTTTTTAGTTTTTTAGCTTTTTTACTTTTTTTATTAGTTTTTAGTTTTTTTGTAGTTTTTGCCTTTTTTTAGTTTTTTCAGTTTTTTTTTTAGTTTTTTATTGGTTTTTTACCTTTATTTTAGCTTATTTTTCAGTTTTTTTCCTTTTTTTTAGTTTTTTTTAGTTTTTAGTTTTTTTAGTTTTTTACCTTTTTTTAGTTTTTTTAGTTTTTTTAGTTTTTAGCTTTTTTATTTTTTTTATTAGTTTTTAGTTTTTTTTTGTAGTTTTTGCCTTTTTTTTAGTTTTTTTAGTTTTTTAGCTTTTTTATTAGTTTTTAGTTTTTTTTGTAGTTTTTTGCCTTTTTTTAGTTTTTTTAGTTTTTTAGCTTTTTTATTTTTTTTATTAGTTTTTAGTTTTTTTTGTAGTTTTTGCCTTTTTTTAGTTTTTTCAGTTTTGACGTCACCTGATCCAGTTTTTTCAGGTGACGTCACCTGATCCACGATCCACAGATCCACAGACAACTTATTTTTATATATATAGATAGTTTTTTTTTTTACTTATGTCCTGGTCGTCATTTATACTCCCTTTGTCCCGGTGCTTTGTTGATTGCTAATCGAACATTCCTTTTGTCCTGGTCGCTTTCTCTTTGAGTGTCGTCATTTATTTTTTTCTTTTTTAGTTCTTTTAGTTTTTACCTTTTTTAGTTTTTTTTAGTTTTTTAGATGAAAATTTTTTTTAGTTTTTTCTTTTTTTCTTTTTAGTTTTTTATTGGTTTTTACCTTTATTTTAGCTTATTTTTCAGTTTTTTCCTTTTTTTTTAGTTTTTTTTTATTTTTTATTTTTTTTAGTTTTTTACCTTTTTTTAGTTTTTTTAGTTTTTTAGTTTTTTAGCTTTTTTACTTTTTTTATTAGTTTTTAGTTTTTTTTGTAGTTTTTGCCTTTTTTTAGTTTTTTCAGTTTTTTTTTTAGTTTTTTATTGGTTTTTTACCTTTATTTTAGCTTATTTTTCAGTTTTTTTCCTTTTTTTTAGTTTTTTTTAGTTTTTAGTTTTTTTTAGTTTTTTACCTTTTTTTAGTTTTTTTAGTTTTTTTAGTTTTTTAGCTTTTTTATTTTTTTTATTAGTTATTAGTTTTTTTGTAGTTGTTGCCTTTTTTTAGTTTTTTTAGTTTTTTAGCTTTTTTATTAGTTTTTAGTTTTTTTTGTAGTTTTTGCCTTATTTTAGTTTTTTTAGTTTTTTAGCTTTTTTATTTTTTTATTAGTTTTTAGTTTTTTTTGTAGTTTTTGCCTTTTTTTAGTTTTTTCAGTTTTGACGTCACCTGATCCAGTTTTTTCAGGTGACGTCACCTGATCCACGATCCACAGATCCACAGACAACTTATTTTTATATATATAGATAGTTTTTTTTTTACTTATGTCCTGGTCGTCATTTATACTCCCTGTGTCCCGGTGCTTTGTTGATTGCTAATCGAACATTCCTTTTGTCCTGGTCGCTTTCTCTTTGAGTGTCGTCATTTATTTTTTTCTTTTTTAGTTCTTTTAGTTTTTACCTTTTTTAGTTATTTTTAGTTTTTTAGATGAAAATTTTTTTTAGTTTTTTCTTTTTTTCTTTTTAGTTTTTTATTGGTTTTTACCTTTATTTTAGCTTATTTTTCAGTTTTTTTCCTTTTTTTTAGTTTTTTTTTATTTTTTATTTTTTTTAGTTTTTTACCTTTTTTTAGTTTTTTTAGTTTTTTAGTTTTTAGCTTTTTTACTTTTTTTATTAGTTTTTAGTTTTTTTTGTAGTTTTTGCCTTTTTTTAGTTTTTTTCAGTTTTTTTTTAGTTTTTTATTGGTTTTTACCTTTATTTTAGCTTATTTTTCAGTTTTTTTCCTTTTTTTTAGTTTTTTTTAGTTTTTAGTTTTTTTTAGTTTTTTACCTTTTTTTAGTTTTTTTAGTTTTTTTAGTTTTTTTATTTTTTTTATTAGTTTTTAGTTTTTTTTGTAGTTGTTGCCTTTTTTTAGTTTTTTTAGTTTTTTAGCTTTTTTATTAGTTTTTAGTTTTTTTTGTAGTTTTTGCCTTTTTTAGTTTTTTTAGTTTTTTAGCTTTTTTATTTTTTTTATTAGTTTTTTTTGTAGTTTTTGCCTTTTTTTAGTTTTTCAGTTTTGACGTCACCTGATCCAGTTTTTTCAGGTGACGTCACCTGATCCATCCACAGATCCACACACAGACAACTTATTTTTATATATATAGATATAATCTGGCGTAACGGACAGACAACTTATTTTTATATATATAGATAGATATATATATATATATATATATATATATATATATATATATATATATATATATATATATATATATATATATATATATCTATATATATAAAAATAAGTTGTCTGTGATGGATGGATGGATGTGTCAGGTGACGTCACCTGAAAAAACTGGATCAGGTGACGTCAAAACTGAAAAAACTAAAAAAAAGGCAAAAACTACAAAAAAAAACTAAAAACTAATAAAAAAAATAAAAAGCTAAAAAACTAAAAAAACTATAAAGGTAAAAACCAATAAAAAACTAAAAAAAAACTGAAAAAACTAAAAAAAGGCAAAACTACAAAAAAAAACTAAAAACTAATAAAAAAAGTAAAAAAGCTAAAAAACTAAAAAAACTAAAAAAACTAAAAAAAGGTAAAAAACTAAAAAAAATAAAAAATAAAAAAAAAACTAAAAAAAAGGAAAAAACTGAAAAATAAGCTAAAATAAAGGTAAAAACCAATAAAAAACTAAAAAGAAAAAAAGGAAAAAACTAATAAATGACGACACTCAAAGAGAAAGCGACCAGGACAAAAGGAATGTTCGATTAGCAATCAACAAAGCACCGGGACACAGGGAGTATAAATGACGACCAGGACATAAGTAAAAAAAAAAAACTATCTATATATATAAAAATAAGTTGTCAAACTAAAAAAAGGCAAAAACTAAAAAAAAACTAAAAACTAATAAAAAAGCTAAAAAACTAAAAAAACTAAAAAAAAGGCAAAAACTACAAAAAAAAACTAAAAACTAATAAAAAAAATAAAAAAGCTAAAAAACTAAAAAAACTATAAAGGTAAAAACCAATAAAAAACTAAAAAAAAACTGAAAAACTAAAAAAAGGCAAAACTACAAAAAAAACTAAAAACTAATAAAAAAAGTAAAAAAGCTAAAAAACTAAAAAAACTAAAAAAACTAAAAAAAGGTAAAAAACTAAAAAAAATAAAAAATAAAAAAAAAACTAAAAAAAAGGAAAAAACTGAAAAATAAGCTAAAATAAAGGTAAAAACCAATAAAAAACTAAAAAGAAAAAAAGGAAAAAACTAATAAATGACGACACTCAAAGAGAAAGCGACCAGACAAAAGGAATGTTCGATTAGCAATCAACAAAGCACCGGGACACAGGGAGTATAAATGACGACCAGGACATAAGTAAAAAAAAAAAACTATCTATATATATAAAAATAAGTTGTCAAACTAAAAAAAGGCAAAAACTAAAAAAAAACTAAAAACTAATAAAAAAGCTAAAAAACTAAAAAAACTAAAAAAAAGGCAAAAACTACAAAAAAAACTAAAAACTAATAAAAAAATAAAAAAGCTAAAAAACTAAAAAAACTAAAAAAACTAAAAAAAGGTAAAAAACTAAAAAAACTAAAAACTAAAAAAAAACTAAAAAAAAGGAAAAAACTGAAAATAAGCTAAAATAAAGGTAAAAACCAATAAAAAACTAAAAAAAAAAATGAAAAAACTAAAAAAAGGCAAAAACTACAAAAAAACTAAAAACTAATAAAAAAAGTAAAAAAGCTAAAAAACTAAAAAACTAAAAAAACTAAAAAAACTAAAAAAAGGTAAAAAACTAAAAAAAATAAAAAATAAAAAAAAACTAAAAAAAAGGAAAAAACTGAAAAATAAGCTAACATAAAGGTAAAAACCAATAAAAACTAAAAAGAAAAAAAGGAAAAAACTAAAAAAAATTTTCATCTAAAAAACTAAAAAAAACTAAAAAAGGTAAAAACTAAAGAACTAAAAAGAAAAAAATAAATGACGACACTCAAAGAGAAAGCGACCAGGACAAAAGGAATGTTCGATTAGCAATCAACAAAGCACCGGGACATAGGGAGTATAAATGACGACCAGGACATAAGTAAAAAAAAATTAACAAAACTAAAAGAAGGTAAAAACTACAAAAAAACTAAAAAGAAAAAAAAACTAAAAACTAATAAAAAAACTAAAAAATCTAAAAATCTAAATAAACTAAAAAAGAAAAAAAAGGAAAAAAATAAAGGAGAAAAACAAAACTAAAAAACGAATGTATATACAGACCGGTACACCGGGATACAAATGACGACCGGGACACAGGGAATATAAATGACGGACCCGGGACACAGGGACACAACTACAACGGGGACACCGGGGGAAACAGGGGGATATAAATGACGACCGGGACAAAAAAACTAAAAAGAAAAAAAAACTAAAAACTAATAAAAAAACTAAAAAATCTAAAAATCTAAATAAGCTAAAAAAGAAAAAAAAGGAAAAAAATAAAGGAGAAAAACAAAACTAAAAAACGAATGTATATACAGACCGGGACACCGGGATACAAATGACGACCGGGACACAGGGAATATAAATGACGACCGGGACACAGGGACACAACTACAACGGGGACACCGGAGGAAACAGGGGGATGTAAATGACGACCGGGACACCGGGACAGGGAATGGTCGATTAGCAATCACCATCAACAAAGCTCAAGGGCAATCATTAGAATCATGAGGTATAGATCTGAATACAGATTGTTTTCCCATGGACCATTATATGTTGCATGTTCAAGAGTCGGTAAACCGGACAATCTATTTATATGCAAAGACAATGGGACAGCAAAGAATGTTGTATATTCGCAAGTTTTACGTAGTTAAAACCATATATATATATATATCTATCTATATTCACAGGTGGGACATAGGGACACAACTACAATGGCGCGTAACTATTATGGCGCGTAACGACTTACGCGCGCGGGAGGGCTTGGGGGGGGGGCGCGAAGCGCCCCCACCAACTAGGTGTTGGGGTGGCGCGAAGCGCCACCCCAACAGCTAGTATATATATATATATATATCTATATATATAAAAATAAGTTGTCTGTGGATCTGTGGATCGTGGATCAGGTGACGTCGGGTTTGTTCGCATATGACGTCTGAATTATTTCACACTAATACAAAATAAGAAAAAAAACTAAAAAAGGTAAAAACTACAAAAAAAACTAAAAAGAAAAAAAAAACTAAAAAAGCTAAAAAACAAAAAAAGGTAAAAAACTAAAAACTAAAAAAAACTGAAAAAACTAAAAAAAGGCAAAATCTACAAAAAAACTAAAAACTAATAAAAAAACTAAAAAATCTAAAAAACTAAAAAACTAAAAAGACTAAAAAAAGGTAAAAAACTAATAAAAACTAAAAACTAAAAAAGAAAAAAACTAAAAAAAGGAAAACACTGAAAAATAAAAGAGAAAAAGAAAACTAAAAAAATATGAATAAAAATACAAAAAAATAAAAAAGATAAAAACTACAAAAAAACTAAAAAGAAAAAACGAAAAAAAACTAAAAAAGCTAAAAAAAAAGGTAAAAACCAATAAAAAAACAAAAAAGAAAAAAAGGAAAAAAAACTAAAAATTTTTTT
This sequence comes from Artemia franciscana, assembly GCF_032884065.1. NCBI lineage: Eukaryota > Metazoa > Arthropoda > Branchiopoda > Anostraca > Artemiidae > Artemia > Artemia franciscana. The sequence goes on along the minus strand of NW_027063189.1, from coordinate 33,959 downwards.
CAAAACAAAAAAAACTAAAAAAAACTAAAAAAGGTAAAAACTAAAAGAACTAAAAAAGAAAAAAAACTAAAAAAAGGAAAAAACTGAAAAATAAAGGAGAAAAAGAAAACTAAAAAAATATAAATAAAAATAAAAAAACTAAAAAGATAAAAACTTCAAAAAAAAACTAAAAAGAAAAAAGAAAAAAACTAAAAAACCTAAAAAAAGGTAAAAACCAATAAAAAAAAACTAAAAACAAAAAAAGGGAAAAAATCAAAAATTTATTTCATCATAAGTTTTCAACTGACGAAATTACAGACCGGGACATCGGGACACAAATGACGACCGGGACACCGGCACATAGGGAATATGAATGACGACACTCAAAGAGAAAGCGACCGGGACAAAAGGAATGTTCGATTAGCAATCAACAAAGCACCGGGACACAAATGACGACCGGGACACAGGGAGTATAAATGACGACCAGGATATAAGTAAAAAAAACTAAAAAAACTAAAAAAAAGGTAAAAACTACAAAAAAACTAAAAAGAAAAAAAATAAAAACTAATAAAAAAACTAAAAAATCTAAAAATCTAAATAAACTAAAAAAGAAAAAAAATAAAAAAGGAAAAAAATAAAGGAGAAAAACAAAACTAAAAAACGAATGTATATACAGACCGGGACACCGGGATACAAATGACGACCGGGACACAGGGAATATAAATGACGACCGGGACACAGGGACACAACTACAACGGGGACGCCGGGGGGCACAGGGGGATATAAATGACGACCGAGACACCGGGACACATGGAATATAAATGACGCCCGGGACACTCAAAGAGAAATCACAGACTGGGACACCGGGACACAAATGACGACCGGGACACAGGGACAAAACTACAAAGGGGATGCCGGGGGGCACAAGGGGATATATAAATGACGATGGCGACACAGGGAATGGTAGATTAGCAATCACCATCAACAAAGCTCAAGGGCAATCATTAGAATCATGAGGTATAGATCTGAATACGGATTGTTTTCCCATAGACCATTATATGTTGCATTTTCAAGAGTCGGTAAACAATCTATTTATATGCACAGACAATGGGACAGCAAAGAATGTTGTATATTCGCAAGTTTTACGTAGTTAAAAACATATATATATATATATATATATATATATATATATATATATATATATATATATATATATATATATATATATATATATATATATATATATATATATATATATATATATATATATATCTATATTCACAGGTGGGACATAGGGACACAACTACAATGGCGCGTAACTAATATGGCGCGTAACGACTTACGCGCGCGGGGGGGCTTGGGGGGGGCCATCCCAACAGCTAGTATATATATATATATATATATATATATATATATATATATATATATATATATATATATATATATATATATATATATATATATATATATATATATATATATAAAATAATTTATTTTTAACCCACATCATAACAAGTTATGGCACTTGTGGAGTAACAAAAAGAAAAAAAATGAAATACACTACAAGCAAAATACACTACAAATAGAAAAAACACTATGCTAGAATGAGATTAACCGAACAGACGAACCAAAGGATGATGAGGCGATAAACGATAAAAAGCTGATTCTGACAACCTTCCATACATGAGGGCCAACTTTGCACTTATATCAGGCACATCAAACTTACCAATTATCTTCCTATTGCTATACCAAGGGGGGAGATAAAGTAAAAATTTACAATATCTGAAATCAAAAATCCAAATCTGATTAATATCTTTTTTCTTTAGAAGGGAATAAAGAACAGAAAGATAAAGGACAGAATGATCACAAAATGTAGCATATATGTATATATATATCTCACAATTTTCTTACGGCGGTAAGATTTGAACCTTAATGTCCATGCGCTTACAACAGGGTCTGATTCACTTTTCCATCACAAGGTATTTATATTTATGTACCATTTTTTATATGATCATGTTATTATTACCAGCCAGTGTCAAGTTGCTTGGTGCTGTGGTGAGTAGCACCAGGCTGCTATGTGCCGAGGAAGCTGCTCAAAAAGTTAATTCAAAGAGAAATTTTAGTATAAATCCTACAATGGCAGAAAAAACAGCCGAAGAAGCTGCTCAAAAGGCTAAGGCCAAAAGGCTAGCTGCTAAACAGAAAGTAAGAAAAGAAAGTGCGCCAAAGAATCACAAGAACAACGTGAAAACAGGCTAGCGGCTCAAAGAGAAATCACCAAAAGAAACCTTGCCAAGAAATCACATGAACAGCGTGAAAAAAGGCTTGAGGCTCAAAGAGATAATGCCAAAGAAAAGCGTGCAGAGGAATCACAAGAACAACCTATATATATATATATATATATATATATATATATATATATATATATATATATATATATATATATATATATATATATATATATATATATATATATATATATATATATATATATATATATATATATATATATATATATATATATACCTAGTTGGGGGGCACTTCGCGCCCCCCCCCCAAGCCCCCCCGCGCGTGTAAGTCGTTACGCGCCATATTAGTTACGCGCCATTGTAGTTGTGTCCCTGTGTCCCACCTGTGAATATAGATAGATTTATATATGTGTTTCAAACTACGTAAAAATTGCGAATATACAACATTCTTGGCTTTCCCATTGTCTGTCCATATACAAAGCCGTATGTACTAATAATGACGTCATATGCAAACGCTCTTTTTACAAACAAACAAACATGCATACACACAACTCGTTTTTATATAGATAGATAGATAGATAGATACAATACACATTAACTACGTAAAACTTGTGAATATACAACAGTCTTCGCTGTCCCATTGTCTGTGCGTATAAATAGATTGTCAGGTTTACTGACCCTCAAAGATGCAACATACAATTGTACATTGGTAAAGCAATCTGTATTAAGATCTATACCGCATTTTTCTAGTGATTGCCCTTGAGCTTTGTTGATGGTGGTTGCAAATGCTAATCGAATTGGGAATTGCAATCTTTTAAATTGAAAAAGCAGATCTGTTGGAATCATTGGAATGCGAGGAATAAGAACAGCCTCACCCTCATAAGGCCCTGTCAAGATTGTGGCCTCTAATAGGTTTTCCATTGTTTTTTTTTACGGCAAGTCGCGTGCCATTGCAAAGCTTTGGTGGGTTGATATTTCTTAAAAGTATTATTGGCACGCCTAATTTAGTTGTAGCACGTGTGGTGGAAACCCTGAAGGATCTATGGAATTTAAAAATTCAGATGGAGAATTAACCGCTTCATTTGGTTCCAAAATACAAATTAACTGCGTAAAACTTGCGAATATACAACATTCTTTGCTGTCCAATTGTCGCTGCATATAAATAGATTGTCAGGTTTACCGACCCTCGAACATGCAACGTACAATTGTCCATGGGAAAAACAATCAGTATTAAGATCTATACCACATTTTTCTAATGATTGACCTTGAGCTTTGTTAATGGTGATTGCAAATGCTAATCGAATTGGGAATTGCAATCTTTTAAATTGAAAAAGTAGATCCGTTGGAATCATGGGAATAGGAGGAATAAGAACAGCCTCACCCTCAAAAGGCCCTGTCAAGATTGTGGCCTCTATTAGGTTTTCCATTGTTTTTTTTTACGGCAACTCGAGTGCCATTGCAAAGCTTTGGTGGGTTTATATTTCTTAAAAGTATTATTGGTACGTCTATTTTTAGTTGTATCACGTGTGGTGGAAACCCTGAAAGATCTATGGAATTTAAAAATTCAGATGGATAATTAACCGCTTCATTTGGTTCCAAAACTGTGTCGACTGACTTGTAAAGGACTGCCTGGTCTCGAATCTTGGTCAAAACAATATTGTTGATTTCGTGGACGTCCATATTTTTGGGTGCGAGAATCGCTCTTTCACTTAGCCATTTATTATTTTTATAATTTTTTAGAATATTCGAAAATACTTTTTCAATCAATTCATTTTTGGACGTCACTAAATTACAGAAATCAGAGGGTAGTTGTATACGTCCTGAAATTGAGTCTACTGGGAGCTTTCCGTTTCCCATTGCCAGCAATTGATCTGAAAATGTTTGACCAGAGCCATCGTTTTGCAATCGGACACGCATATTTGTAGTTAATTTTAATGTTTTACGTGTGCCCATAAATTAGAATTTTTCAGGCAAGCATTCATTTCGTCTGCAGGAGTTGATCTAGGTATTATAGGTAATGTTTGCCTGAAATCTCCCGCAAGCAATATTAATGTGCTGCCAAAGGGTTTCGACTTCCCTCGCAAATCTTTCAAGCATTGATCCAGAGCCTCGAGCGATTTTTGTGTGCCATTGTGCACTCATCCCAAATAATAAGTTTGCATTGCTGCAATACTTTACCCATCCCAGATGATTTGGAAATATTGCACGTGGGAGTTTCTGTAGAATGCAAGTTCAGAGGCAATTTCAAAGCGGAATGAGCAGTTCTTCCACCAGGCAGCAATGTTGCGGCTATTCCGGACGACGCAATTGCCAACGCTATATCATTTTTCGATCGAATTGATGCCAGAATCAGTTTTATCACAAACGTTTTACCAGTACCTCCTGGCGCATCCAAAAAGAAAATTTCTCCAACGTTGTTATCGACACAATGCATTATCGTATCATAAATGTCTTTTTGTTCCGACGTTAACTTGGAAATTTTATTTTGTACATACGACAATAGATCACTCGTACTGTAACTTTGTTCACGATCCAATTCTACACATGTCGAAACAGCAGCGATACGGTTAGGTGTAGGCATTCCTAAATCCTGAAGAGGTTTGTTTGCCATACGTACGCACAAATCTTATATAATAACTAAAGTGTAGTTATAAATTTCTTATGTAAAATCAAAAGTCATATCTGACGTCTCTAACTGTTTTCGATGGAGTATATCTTCGGACATTTTTGACTTATATTTTTCCCATAACTCTGTAGGAGCTGATGGAGAGCAAGTTGTTAAAATGATGCCAAACAATGCACGAATTTGACTTGGGGTTGACGTTTCGCACGCGTCATTGATGCAGTTATCCCAGTGTTGGTCATTCTCCAATAAATTCAGAGCTTGGCATGCACTACGGTAAGTGTCATGTATAGTACCGTTTACAGTTCTCAAATACTCAAAGGATGTCGGACCGGGTACATTCACCAAAAGAAGGCGTAGAAAGAAGCATTCATGTTGATTGGGGTGAACGGTGTAGAGTCTTCCTATCGTGGTATCTTTGAAGATGGTAGGTTGGCCGTCGACTGACTTACCCTGTTTTCGACGTTCAAATACTTTATTTTTAGTATTCCACGTGTAATACGAAGGCACTTCAGTATACAGCAGTTTTTTTGCAAAAGAATCATTTTGCAAAGCGAAAAAAAAGCTGTTAATGTTGTATCCGGTGGATTCAGGACTCTTTGTTGCACGTTGGTTTCCGTGAAATAAACACGTTGACCATTCTGTAAATGTACCACTAAGTGAACAACAGCTGGACTACGTTCATGTATCGGAAATGAAAGAATTCACCAAACAGCTTCATTACTGCTTATGTATCTTCCAGCCTGATATTGTACGATTTCGTCGAAATCTTTGATTTCGGGCTGCAAGCCAAAAACTGCCATGTCACTGCCTTTGTTGACGTATTTACGTATGTATTTGATTGCCTTTACGGAGTTACAGTATTCAACGTTTATGTGTGCATTAAATGTTTTTGATAATAATGGGGAATATGGAACAACCCACTGGTTATCTACTTCGATGGTGGTACCGTTACGCTTCTTTATTATTGCTGTTTTACCGCCATCTTCAGTAGATCTTCTTCTATATTGTGGGTAACCATCATTGCCAGTAATTGTGTTTAATACTAAAAGTCGAGGATATTGCTTTTTGCACCTTCCTTTGGCCATGCATGGTGAATTTTCGTTCAGTGCACCGCAAGGTCCATGTATCATATTTTTTACAATAATATCATGTAACCCCTTATCGACATTTTTATCAGGTATATCAGTGGAAATCACATCATCAATTTCGCTCGAAGTAATTTTTTTATGTAGCCAGATTAGTATAAGTGCGTGTGGCAAACCTCGTTTTTGCCTTTCCACTGAGTACATCCAGCATCGCACTGACCCAAACACTTCAAGTTTTACTATGTAGTTTATCAGTGATTTCAACTTTTGCCGGAAGACAGGGGCCGTAATGTCATGCCTATGAACCACCGATTGTCCTTGAAGTAAAAGCTGCAGTATCTCGTCCCAAGATTGATTACATGTAAATGTAATAAATAAATCTGGACGACCATAGAGACGAACATACGCAATAGCATCTTGAGAATATTCATGCACATGACGGGGACTGCCAGCATATGACGAAGGTAAAATTGTTAATCTTCCAACGTTTGTGGTATTACCGTCATTTATAACTGCATCTCGCAAATGAATTTATTGTTCAGAGCGGAGCTTGGTCTGATTCAGGCGGATTTACAGCAAACGTTCTGATTCAATTTTAGCATACATATCAACGACAAATTGGTGAAACAATTCACGGCATTTTAAAATATAATTTTCTTCATCCTGCCGAATCATTAGTCTATAGGAATAATAATGCATTGCACTGCATTTCTTATTCATTTCTTTGTTAGTGGCTGGATTCATCAATTTAATATTAAAGTGATAGCCGTCGGCTCCATCCCAAAAAATGATAGGACATTGTAGGGCATCGTAGCATCGATGAGTTTCAGCAATTCTTAACAACTGAGCGTTTCGCTTATGAAGAATAATATCTCGAGGTAAAAACTGATCACCGACCATAACGATTGCCACTTCGTCGATAGTTGGAGCATTGTATCTACGCACATGTTGGCCAGGAGGCGTTTTGTCAGCGGAAATAACAATTTTATGCGTATCAGTAGGCATCAAATCGATGGCTGTTTTGAACAGACGCATTAAATTATTATTTTCGTTGAAAAGATGTTGCAATTGGGAAACGATTGTCCTTTCAACGTTGGGAGAAATTTCGCAACGTGCATTCAATTCAGAATTTCTATCACTGATGAAGTACAATTGTGATTGTACTTCTTTTTGTCTTCTTTTTCACTTTCTCTTTTAGCAGCAAGTCTGCTTCCGCGTTGCTCTAGTAGTTCCTCGGCACGCTTTCTGTTCTTTCTTTCTCTATCAGCCTCAAGCCTGTTTCCTTGCTGTTCTTTTGATTCCTCGGAACGTTTTCTGCTCTTTCTTTCTCTATCAGCCTCAAGCCTGTTTCCTTGCTGTTCTTTTGATTCCTCGGCACGCCTTCTTTTTTCACTTTCTCTTTTAGCAGCAAGTCTGCTTTCGCGTTGCTCTGGTAGTTCCTCGGCACGCTTTCTTTTCTGACTTTCTCTATCAGCAGCAAGTTTTTTGGCATAGACTCTTTGAGCATCTTCATCGGCTTTTGCCATGGTAAGTTCATCAGTCATTGTAAACTTAAACATTAATAGATTTCTACGTGAACACATGTCCTAAATATCTTGAATGACGTCACCGTCAAAGCAAAAATGACGGCAACTAATTTCATGACGTCAGTCATATATATATATATATATATATATATATATATATATATATATATATATATATATATATATATATATATATATATATATATATATATATATCTATATATGATAGAATATATATATATATATATATATATATATCCTACAGTTTCCTTACGACGGTAAGATTTGAACCTTAATGCCCATGCGCTTACAACAAGGTCTGATCCACTTTACCATCACAAGGTATTTATATTTATGTACAATCTTTTATATGATATTTCATGTTATTATTACCAGCCTGTATCAGGTCGCTTGGTGCTGTGGTGAGTAGCACCAAGCTTCTATGTGCCGAGAAAGCTGCTCAAAAATTTAATTCAAAGAGAAATTTTAGTATAAATTCTACAATGGCAGAAAAAACAACCGAAGAAGCTGCTCAAAGAGCTTAGGCCAAAAAGCTTGCTGCTAAACAGAAAGTAAGAAAAGAAAGCGTGCCGAAGAATCACAAGAACAGTGTGAAAACAGGCTTGGGTCTCAATGAGAAATTACGAAAAAAATCGTGCCGAGGAATGACAAGAACAACATGAAAACAGGCTAGCGGCTCAAAGAGAAATTACCAAAAGAAAGCTTGCCAATGAATCACATGAACAACGTGAAAAAAGGCTTGAGGCTCAAAGAGATAATGCCAAAGAGAAGTGTGCGGAGGAATTACAAGAACAACCTGAAAACTATCGCCTGGCATTCAGGTACAGCCCAGTCGATGATTATAGCTTGAGTAGATGTGTTCAAATCGGGACTATATCTAAAATTTGTCCCTATTGCAAGGCCTTGAAATTTAATGGTCAAACAATGGGAATGTGTTGCGCCTCAGGAAAAGTTAAACTTCCTTAACAGGGTGCACCATCAGAATCATTGAAGACTTTGCTTACTGGAACTACGTCAGAATCTAAACGTTTTTAGTTAAACATCAGTAAATATAATCCATGTTTCCAAATGACGTCGTTGGTGTGCAAATCAAAAACCAAGATCAATTTATGCCTACAAAGTAAATATATATACATCTATCTATATATGATACGACATATATATACCCACAATTTCCTTACGACGGTAAGATTTGAACCTGAATGCCCATGCGCTTGCAACAAGGTCTGATCCAATTTACCATCACAAGGTATTTATATTTATGTAAAATCTTTTATATGATATTTCAAGTTATTATTACCAGCCTGCGTCAGGTGGCTTGGTGCTGTGGTGAGTAGCACCAAGCTTCTATGTACCGAGGAAGCTGCTCAAAGAGTTAATTCAAAGAGAAATTTTAGTATAAATCCTACAATGGCAGAAGAAACAGCCGAAGAAGCTGCTCAAAGGGCTAATGCCAAAAGGCTTGCTGCTAAACAGAAAGTAAGAAAAGAAAGCGTGCCAAAGAATCAAAAGAACAACGTGAAAACAGGCTAGCGGCTCAAAGAGAAATTACCAAGAAAGCGTGCCGAGGAATCACAAGAACAACGTGAAAACAGGCTAGCGGCTCAAAAAGAAATTACCAAAAGAAAGCGTGCCGAGGAATCAACTGAACAATGTGAAAAAAGGCTTGAGGCTCAAAGAGATAATGCCAAAGAAAGGCGTGCCGAGGAATCACAAAAACAACCTGAAAATTATCGCCTGGCATTCAGGTACAGCCCAGTTGATAATTATAGCTTGAGTAGATGTGTTCAAATCGGGACTATATCTAAAATTTGTCCCTATTGCAAGGCCTCTAAATTTAATGGTGAAACAATGGGAATGTGTTGCGCCTCAGGAAAAGTTAAACTTCCTCAACAGGGTGCACCATCAGAGCCATTGAAGACTTTGCTTACTGGAACTACGTCAGAATCTAAACGTTTTTAGTTAAACATCAGAAAATATAATCCATGTTTCCAAATGACGTCGTTTGTGCCCAAATATAAATTCAAGATCAATTTATTCCTACTAAGTAAATATATATATATATATATTGGCTTGGTCTGTGTTTCGGCCCAACACTTTCCGCTACCTGTTCATCCCTAGTGAATCAAGCCGTGAAAAACCTACGCGTCGCTTACGGAAAAATATCCCCAAACAAAAGCCGTTATAACCGCAACGGTTTGTGCATGATTTATAACGCTTATTGCGCCCCTGTGCTTTTGTTTTTATCAGGCATCGCTCATCTGTTTCGTAAGAAAGATCGACATACTCTACGTACGGCTTATTTCAGATATTGCAAATTCCTCCTCCGGCTTCCTAGATGGCACCGAAACAAAAAAATAATTGCTCGATTTGGTTTAGTAGATGTTCCTTCTCGGATTCGGTCTTCCAGTGATGATTTATGTAAAAAGACTGTCAACTTTATTCACGTTTATGACCCTCTGCAGCCTTTTTTCCATATTGATACTGGTTGATTAATCCATATTGTCTTTTGTTAGTTTCAATTTTGTATTTCTTCGCTGTTTATCGTATTTGTTTTTGTTTATTTATTCATAATACTCCGTACTTTGTGTTTTTTATACTTTACGGGTAATAAAGTTCATTCATTCATTCATTCATATATATATATATATATATATATATATATATATATATATATATATATATATATATATATATATATATATATATATATATATATATATATATATATAATAATAATAATTTATTTTTAACCCACATCATAACAAGTTATGGCACTTGTGGAGTAACAAAAAGAAAAAAAAAATTAAATACACTACAAGTAAAATACACTACAAATAGAAAAAACACTATGCTAGAATGAGATTAACCGAACAGACGAACCAAAGGATGATGAGGCGATAAGCGATAAAAAGCTGATTCCGACAACCTTCCATACATGAGGGCCAACTTTGCACTTATATCAGGCACATCAAACTTACGAATTATCTTCCTATTGCTATACCAAGGGGGGAGATAAAGTAAAAATTTACAATATCTGAAATAAAAAATCCGATTCTGATTAATATCTTTTTTCTTTAGAAGGGGATAAAGACCAGAAAGATAAAGGACAGAATGATCACAAAATGTAGCATATATATATATATATATATATATATATATATATATATATATATATATATATATATATATATATATATATATATATATATATATATATATATATATATATATATATATATATATATATATATATATATGTTTTTAACTACGTAAAACTTGCGAATATACAACATTCTTTGCTGTCCCATTGTCTGTGCATATAAATAGATTGTTAGGTATCCGTATTCAGATCTATACCTCATGATTCTAATGATTGCCCTTGAGCTTTGTTGATGGTGATTGCTAATCGACCATTTCCTGTGTCGCTGTCGTCATTTATATATCCCCTTGTGCCCCCGGCGTCCCCTTTGTAGTTGTGTCCCTGTGTCCCGGTCGTCATTTATATTCCCTGTGTCCCGGTCGTCATTTGTGCCCCAGTGTCCCTGTCTGTGATTTCTCTTTGAGTGTCCCGGGCGTCATTTATATTCCTTGTGTCCCGGTGTCGTGGTCGTCATTTATATCCCCCTGTGCCCCCCGGCGTCCCCGTTGTAGTTGTGTCCCTGTGTCCCGGTCGTCATTTATATTCCCTGTGTCTCGGTCGTCATTTGTATCCCGGTGTTCCGGTCTGTATATACATTCGTTTTTTTAGTTTTGTTTTTCTCCTTTATTTTTCATTTTTTTCCTTTTTTATTTTTTATTTTTTTTAGTTTTTTAGCTTTTTTAGTTTTTTTATTAGTTTTTAGTTTTTTTTCTTTTTAGTTTTTTTTGTAGTTTTTACCTTTTTTTAGTTTTTTTAGTTTTTTTACTTATGTCCTGGTCGTCATTTATACTCCCTGTGTCCCGGTCGTCATTTGTGTCCCGGTGATTTGTTGATGGTGATTGCTAATCGAACATTCCTTTTGTCCCGGTCGCTTTCTCTTTGAGTGTCGTCATTTATATTTCCTATGTGCCGGTGTCCCGGTCGTCATTTGTGTCCCGAGGTTCCGGTCTGTAATTTCGTCAGTTGAAAACATGACGTCAGTCAACACAGAAACATGACGTCACCTGACACACAGACACACAGACAGACAACTTATTTATATATATATAGATATATATATATATATATATATATATATATATATATATATATATATATATATATATATATATATATATATATATATATATATATATATATATATATATATATATATATATATATATATATATATATATATATATATATATATATATATATATATATATCCCACAATTTTCTTACGACGGTAAGATTTGAACCTGAATGTCCATGCGCTTACAACAAGGTCTGATTCACTTTACCATCACAAGGTATTTATATATATGTACAATCTCTTATATGATACTAGCTGTTGGGGTGGCGCTTCGCGCCACCCCAACACCTAGTTGGTGGGGGCGCTTCGCGCCCCCCCCCCCAAGCCCCCCCGCGCGCGTAAGTCGTTACGCGCCATATTAGTTACGCGCCATTGTAGTTGTGTCCCTATGTCCCACCTGTGAATATAGATATATATATATATATATATATATATATATATATATATATATATATATATATATATATATATATATATATATATATATGTTTTTAACTACGTAAAACTTGCGAATATACAACATTCTTTGCTGTCCCATTGTCTGTGCATATAAATAGATTGTCAGGTTTACCGACTCTTGAACATGCAACATATAATGGTCCATGGGAAAACAATCCGTATTCAGATCTATACCTCATGATTCTAATGATTGCTCTTGAGCTTTGTTGATGGTGATTGCTAATCGACCATTCCCTGAGTCGCCATCGTCATTTATATATCCCCCTGTGCACCCCGGCGTCCCCTTTGTAGTTATGTCCCTGTGTCCCGGTCGTCATTTATATTCCCTGTGTCCCGGTCGTCATTTGTGTCCCGGTGTTCCAGTCTGTGATTTCTCTTTGAGTGTCCCGGGCGTCATTTATATTCCTTGTGTCCCGGTGTCCCGGTCGTCATTTATATCCCCCTGTGCCCCCCGGCGTCCCCATTGTAGTTGTGTCCCTGTGTCCCGGTCGTCATTTATATTCCCTGTGTCCCTGTCGTCATTTGTATCCCGGTGTCCCGGTCTGTATATACATTCGTTTTTTAGTTTTGTTTTTCTCCTTTATTTTTTTCCTTTTTTCTTTTTTTTCTTTTTTAGTTTATTTAGATTTTTAGATTTTTTAGTTTTTTTATTAGTTTTTAGTTTTTTTGTAGTTTTTACCATTTTTTTAGTTTTTTTAGTTTTTTTTTTTACTTATGTCCTGGTCGTCATTTATACTCCCTGTGTCCCGGTCGTCATTTGTGTCTCGGTGCTTTGTTGATTGCTAATTTATATTATATTTATATTTATATTTTTTATATTTATTAATATTTTTTTAGTTTTCTTTTTCTCTTATTTTTCAGTTTTTTCCTTTTTTTTAGTTTTTTCTTTTTTAGTTTTTAGTTTTTTTTGTTTTTTACCTTTTTTTAGTTTTTTTAGTTTTTTTAGTTTTGTATCTTTTTTAGTTTTTTTATTAGTGTTTAGTTTTTTTTTAGTTTTTGCCTTTTTTTAGTTTTTTCAGTTTTTTTTAGTTTTTAGTTTTTTACCTTTTTTTAGTTTTTTTTAGTTTTTTAGCTTTTTTAGTTTTTTTTCTTTTTAGTTTTTTTTGTAGTTTTTACCTTTTTTAGTTTTTTTTCTTCTTTTGTATTAGTGTGAAATAATTCAGACGTCATATGCGGACAAACACGACGTCACTCGACAGACAGACAGACAGACATAACCCACAAACAACTTATTTTTATATATATTTATTCATATTTTTTTAGTTTTCTTTTTCTCTTTTATTTTTCAGTTTTTTCCTTTTTTTTAGTTTTTTTCTTTTTTAGTTTTTAGTTTTTTTTAGTTTTTAACCTTTTTTTAGTTTTTTTTAGTTTTTTTAGTTTTTTAGCTTTTTTAGTTTTTTTATTAGTTTTTACTTTTTTTGTGGTTTTTGCCTTTTTTTATTTTTTTCCGTTTTTTTTTAGTTATTAGATTTTTACCTTTTTTAGTTTTTTTTAGTTTTTTAGCTTTTTTAGTTTTTTTTTCTTTTTAGTTTTTTTTGTAGTTTTTACCTTTTTTAGTTTTTTTCTTCTTTTGTATTAGTGTGAAATAATTCAGACGTCATATGCGAACAAACATGACGTCACCTGATCCATCCACAGATCCACACACAGACAACTTATTTTTATATATATAGATTTCATGTTATTATTACCAGCCAGTGTCAGGTGGCTAGGTGCTGTGGTGAGTAGCATTAGGCTGCTATGTGCCGAGGAAGCTCTCAAAAAGTTAATTCAAAGAGAAATTTTAGTATAAATCCTACAATGGTGGAAAAAACAGCCGAAGAAGCTGCTCAAAAGGCTAAGGCCAAAAGGCTTGCTGCTAAACAGAAAGTAAGCAAAGAAAGTGTGCCGAAGAATCACAAGAACAACGTGAAAACAGGCTAGCAGCTCAAAGAGAAATCACCAAAAGAAAGCTTGCCAAGGAATCACATGAACAGCGTGAAAAAAGGCTTGAGGCTCAAAGAGATAATGCCAAAGAAAAGCGTGCAGAGGAATCACAAGAACAACCTATATATATATATATATATATATATACTAGCTGTTGGGGGGGGCGCTTCGCGCCCCCCCCAACACCTAGTTGGTGGGGCGCTTCGCGCCCCCCAAAGCCCTCCCGCGCGCGTAAGCCGTTACGCGCCATATTAGTTACGTGCCATTGTAGTTGTGTCCCTGTGTCCCACCTGTGAATATAGATAGATTTATATATGTGTTTCAAACTACGTAAAAATTGCGAATATACAACATTCTTGGCTCTCCCATTGTCTGTGCATATACAAAGACGTATGTACTAATAATGACGTCATATACAAACGCTCTTTTTACAAACAAACAAACATGCATACACACAACTCGTTTTTATATAGATAGATAGATAGATAGATGCAATACAAATTAACTGCGTAAAACTTGCGAATATACAACATTCTTCGCTGTCCAATTGTCGCTGCATATAAATAGATTGTCAGGTTTACCGACCCTCGAACATGCAACGTACAATTGTCCATGGAAAAAACAATCAGTATTAAGATCTATACCACATTTTTCTAATGATTGACCTTGATCTTTGTTAATGGTGATTGCAAATGCTAATCGAATTGGGAATTGCAATCTTTTAAATTGAAAAGACAGATCCGTTGGAATCATGGGAATGCGAGGAATAAGAATAGCCTCACCCTCAAAAGGCCCTGTCAAGATTGTGGCCTCTATTAGGTTTCCCATTGTTTTTTTTTACGGCAAGTCGAGTGCCATTGCAAAGCTTTGGTGGGTTTATATTTCTTAAAAGTATTATTGGTACGCCTAATTTTAGTTGTAGCACGTGTGGTGGAAACCCTGAAAGATCTATGGAATTTAAAAATTCAGATGGATAATTAACCGCTTCATTTGGTTCCAAAACTGTGTCGACTGACTTGTAAAGGACTGCCTGGTCTCGAATCTTGGTCAAAACAATATTGTTGATTTCGTGGAAGTCTATATTTTTGGGTGCGAGAATCGCTCTTTCACTTAGCCATTTATTATTTTTATAATTTTTTAGAATATTCGGAAATACTTTTTCAATCAATTCATTTTTGGACGTCACTAAATTACAGAAATCAGCAGGTAGTTGTATACGTCCTGAAATTGAGTCTACTGGGAGCTTTCCGTTTCCAATTGCCAGCAATTGATCTGAAAATGTTTGACCAGATACATCGTTTTGCAATCGGACACGCATATTTGTAGTTAATTTTAATATTTTTACGTGTGCCCATAAATTAGAATTTTTCAGGCAAGCATTCATTTCGTCTGCAGGAGTTGATCTAGGTATTATAAGTAATGTTTGCCTGAAATCTCCCGCAAGCAATATTAATGTGCTGCCAAAGGGTTTCGACTTCCCTCTCAAATCTTTCAAGCATTGATCCAGAGCCTCGAGCGATTTTTTGTGTGCCATTGTGCACTCATCCCAAATAATAAGTTTGCATTGCTGCAATACTTTACCCATCCCAGATGATTTGGAAATATTGCACGTGGGTGTTTCTGTAGAATGCAAATTCAGAGGCAATTTCAAAGCGGAATGAGCAGTTCTTCAACCAGGCAGCAATGTTGCGGCTATTCTGGACGACGCAATTGCCAACGCTATATCATTTTTTGATCGAATTGATGCCAGAATCAGTTTTATCACAAATTTTTTACCAGTACCTCCTGGCGCATCCAAAAAGAAAATTTCTCCAACGTTGTTATCGACACAATGGATTATCGTATCATAAATGTCTTTTTGTTCCGACGTTAACTTTGAAGTGTTATTTTGTTCATACGACAATAGATCACTCGTACTGTAACTTTGTTCACGATCCAATTCTACACATGTCGAAACAGCAGCGATACGGTTAGGTGAAGGCATTCCCAAATCCCGAAGAGGTTTGTTTGCCATACGTACGCACAAATCTTCTATAATAACTAAAGTGTAGTTATAAATTTCTGATGTAAAATCAAAAGTCATATCTGACGTCTCTAACTGTTTTCGATGGAGTATATCTTCGGACATTTTTTACTTATATTTTTCCCATAACTCTGTAGGAGCTGATGGAGAGCAAGTTGTTAAAATGATGCCAAACAATGCACGAATTTGACTTGGGGTTGACGTTTCGCACGCGTCATTGATGCAGTTATCCCAGTGTTGGTCATTCTCCAATAAATTCAGAACTTGGCATGCACTACGGTAAGTGTCATGTATAGTACCGTTTACAGTTCTCAAATACTCAAAGCATGTCGGACCGGGTACATTCACCAAAAGCAGGCGTAGAAAGAAGCATCCATGTTGATTGGGGTGAACGGTGTAGAGTCTTCCTATCGTGGTATCTTTGAAGATGGTAGGTTGGCCGTCGACTGACTTACCCTCTTTTCGACGTTCAAATACTTTATTTTTAGTATTCCACGTGTAATACGAAGGCACTTCAGTATACAGCAGTTTTTTTGCAAAAGAATCATTTTGCAAAGCGAAAAAAAAGCTGTTAATGTTGTATCCGGTGGATTCAGGACTCTTTGTTGCACGTTGGTTTCTGTGAAATAAACACGTTGACCATTCTGTAAATGTACCATTAAGTGAACAACAGCTGGACTACGTTCATGTATCGGAAATGAAAGAATTCACCAAACAGCTTCATTACTGCTTATGTATCTTCCAGCCTGATATTGTACGATTTCGTCGAAATCTTTGATTTCGGGCTGCAAGCCAAAAACTGCCATGTCACTGCCTTTGTTGACGTATTTACGTATGTATTTGATTGCCTTTACGGAGTTACAGTATTCAACGTTTATGTGTGCATTTAATGTTTTTGATAATAATGGGGAATATGGAACAATCCACTAGTTATCTACTTCGATGGTGGTACCGTTACGCTTCTTTATTATTGCTGTTTTACCACAATCTTCAGTAGATCTTCTTCTATATTGTGGGTAACCATCATTGCCAGTAATTGTGTTTAATACTAAAAGTCGAGGATATTGCTTTGTGCACCTTCCTTTGGCCATGCATGGTGAATTTTCGTTCAGTGCACCGCAAGGTCCATGTATCATATTTTTTACAATAATATCATGTAACCCCTTATCGACATTTTTATCAGGTATATCAGTGGAAATCACATCATCGATTTCGTTCGAAGTAATTTTTTTATGTAGCCAGATTAGTATATGTGCGTGTGGCAAACCTCGTTTTTGCCATTCTAGTGAGTACCTCCAGCATCGCACTGACCCAAACACTTCAAGTTTTACTATGTAGTTTATCAGTGATTTCAACTTTTGCCGGAAGACAGGGGCCGTATTGTCATGCCTATGAACCACCGATTGTCCTTGAAGTAAAAGCTGCAGTATCTCGTCCCAAGATTGATTACATGTAAATGTAATAAATAAATCTGGACGACCATAGAGACGAACATACGCAATAGCATCTTGAGAATATTCATGCACATGACGGGGACTGCCAGCATATGACGAAGGTAAAATTGTTAATCTTCCAACGTTTGTGGTATTACCGTCATTTATAACTGCATCTCGCAAATGAATGTATTGTTCAGAGCGGAGCTTGGTCTGATTCAGGCGGATATACAGCAAACGTTCTGATTCAATTTTAGCATACATATCAACGACAAATTGGTGAAACAATTCACGGCATTTTAAAATATAATTTTCTTCATCCTGCCGAATCATTAGTCTATAGGAATAATAATGCATTGCACTGCATTTCTTATTCATTTCTTTGTTAGTGGCTGGATTCATCAATTTAATATTAAAGTGATAGCCGTCGGCTCCATCCCAAAAAATGATAGGACATTGTAGGGCATCGTAGCATCGATGAGTTTCAGCAATTCTTAACAACTGAGCGTTTCGCTTATGAAGAATAATATCTCGAGGTAAAAACTGATCACCGACCATAACGATTGCCACTTCGTCGATAGTTGGAGCATTGTATCTACGCACATGTTGGCCAGGAGGCGTTTTGTCAGCGGAAATAACAATTTTATGCGTATCAGTAGGCATCAAATCGATGGCTGTTTTGAACAGACGCACTAAATTATTATTTTCGTGGAAAAGATGTTGCAATTGTGAAACGATTGTCCTTTCAACGTTGGGAGAAATTTCGCAACGTGCATTCAATTCAGAACTTCTATCACTGATGAAGTACAATTGTAAAAATTTATGATTCTCGCCTGAGAATGGTAGAAGGGACCCTGCTCTATGATAAATTTGCCCTTTTACTTTGAAAGTAGACATAAATTGATCTGGATTTTCGATTTGGGCTCCAAACGACGTCATTTGGAAACATGAGTTGTATTTTCTGATTTGTGACAAAAAACGCTTAGATTCTGACGTAGTTCCAGTAAGAAAAGTCTTCAATGGCTCTGGTGGTGCAGCCAATAGAGGAAGTTTAACTTTTCCTGAGGCGCAACACATTCCCATTGTTTCACCATTGAATTTCAAGGCCTTGCAATAGGGACAAATTTTAGACATTGTCCCGATTTGAACACATCTACTCAAGCTATAATCATCGACTGGGTTGTACCTGAATGCCAGGCGATAACTTTCAGGTTGCTCTGAATCCTCGGCACGCTTTCTTTTCTTACTGTCTCTATCAGCAGCAAGCCTGATTTCTTGCTGTTCTTGTGATTCCTCGGCACGCTTTCTTTTCTTACTTTCTCTATCAGCAGCAAGCTTGATTTCTTGCTGTTCTTGTAATTCCTCGGCACGCCTTCTTTTTTCACTTTCTCTTTTAGCAGCAAGTCTGCTTCCGCGTTGCTCTGGTAGTTCCTCGGCACGCTTTCTGTTCTTTCTTTCTCTATCAGCCTCAAGCCTGTTTCCTTGCTGTTCTTTTGATTCCTCGGCACGCTTTCTGTTCTTTCTTTCTCTATCAGCCTCAAGCCTGTTTCCTTGCTGTTCTTTTGATTCCTCGGCACGCTTTCTGTTCTTTCTTTCTCTATCAGCCTCAAGCCTGTTTCCTTGCTGTTCTTTTGATTCCTCGGCACGCTTTCATTTCTGACTTTCTCTATCAGCAGCAAGTTTTTTGGCATAGACTCTTTGAGCATCTTCATCGGCTTTTGCCATTGTAAGTTCATCAGTCATTTTAAACTTAAACATTAATAGATTTCTACGTGAACCTATGTCTTAAATATCTTGAATGACGTCACCGTCGTAGCAAAAATGACGACAACTAACTTGATGACGTCAGTCAACACAGAAACATGACGTCACCTGACAGACAGACAGACACACAGACAGACAACGTAAAAGAAATATATATATAGATATATATATATATATATATATATATATATATATATATATATATATATATATATATATATATATATATATATATATATACTAGCTGTTGGGGTGGCGCTTCGCGCCACCCCAACACCTAGTTGATGGGGCGCTTCGCGCCCCCCCAAGCCCCCCCGCGCGCGTAAGTCGTTACGCGCCATATTAGTTACGTGCCATTGTAGTTGTGTCCCTGTGTCCCACCTGTGAATATAGATAGATTTATATATGTGTTTCAAACTACGTAAAAATTGCGAATATACAACATTATAGGCTTTCCCACTACTGGGAGCTTTCCGTTTCCAATTGCCAGCAATTCATCTGAAAATTTTTGACCAGAGTCGTCGTTTTGCAATCGGACACGCATATTTGTAGTTAATTTTAATATTTTTACGTGTGCCCATAAATTAGAATTTTTCAGGCAAGCATTCATTTTGTCTGCAGGAGTTAAACTACGTAAAAATTGCGAATATACAACATTCTTGACTTTCCCATTGTCTGTGCATATACAAAGCCGTATGTACTAATAATGACGTCATATGCAAACGCTCTTTTTACAAACAAACAAACATGCATACACACAACTCGTTTTTATATAGATAGATAGATAGATAGATACAATACAAATTAACTGCGTAAAACTTGCGAATATACAACATTCTTCGCTGTCCAATTGTCGCTGCATATAAATAGATTGTCAGGTTTACCGACCCTCGAACATGCAACGTACAATTGTCCATGGGAAAAATAATCAGTATTAAGATCTATACCACATTTTTCTAATGATTGACCTTGAGCTTTGTTAATGGTGATTGCAAATGCTAATCGAATTGGGAATTGCAATCTTTTAAATTGAAAAGGCAGATCCGTTGGAATCATGGGAATGCGAGGAATAAGAACAGCCTCACCCTCAAAAGGCCCTGTCAAGATTGTGGCCTCTATTAGGTTTTCTATTGTTTTTTTTTTACGGCAAGTCGCGTGCCATTGCAAAGCTTTGGTGGGTTGATATTTCTTAAAAGTATTATTGGTACGCCTATTTTTAGTTGTAGCACGTGTGGTGGAAACCCTGAAAGATCTATGGAATTTAAAAATTCAGATGGATAATTAACCGCTTCATTTGGTTCCAAAACTGTGTCAACTGACTTGTAAAGGACTGCCTGGTCTAGAATCTTGGTCAAAACAATATTGTTGATTTCGTGGATGTCTATATTTTTGGGTGCGAGAATCGCTCTTTCACTTAGCAATTTATTATTTTTATAATTTTTTAGAATATTCGGAAATACTTTTTCAATCAATTCATTTTTGGACGTCACTAAATTACAGAAATCAGCAGGTAGTTTTTCCGTTTCCAATTGCCAGCAATTGATCTGAAAATGTTTGACCAGAGTCATCGTTTTGCAATCGGACACGCATATTTGTAGTTAATTTTAATATTTCTACGTGTGCCCATAAATTAGAATTTTTCAGGCAAGCATTCATTTCGTCTGCAGGAGTTGATCTAGGTATTATAGGTAATGTTTGCCTGAAATCTCCCGCAAGCAATATTAATGTGCTGCCAAAGGGTTTCGATTTCCCTCTCAAATCTTTCAAGCATTGATCCAGAGCCTCGAGCTATTTTTTGTGTGCCATTGTGCACTCATCCCAAATAATAAGTTTGCATTGCTGCAATACTTTACCCATCCCAGATGATTTGGAAATATTGCACGTGGGAGTTTCTGTAGAATGCAAATTGAGAGGCAATTTCAAAGCGGAATGAGCAGTTCTTCCACCAGGCAGCAATGTTGCGGCTATTCCGGACGACGCAATTGCCAACGCTATATCATTTTTTGATCAAATTGATGCCAGAATCAGTTTTATCACAAACGTTTTACCAGTACCTCCTGGCGCATCCAAAAAGAAAATTTCTCCAACGTTGTTATCGACACAATGCATTATCGTATCATAAATGTCTTTTTGTTCCGACGTTAACTTGGAAATGTTATTTTGTACATACGACAATAGATCACTCGTACTGTAACTTTGTTCACGATCCAATTCTACACATGTCGAAACAGCAGCGATACGGTTAGGTGAAGGCATTCCCAAATCCTGAAGAGGTTTGTTTGCCATACGTACGCACAAATCTATATATATATAAATCTTCTATAATAACTAAAGTGTAGTTATAAATTTATGATGTAAAATCAAAAGTCATATCTGACGTCTCTAACTGTTTTCGATGGATTATATCTTCGGACATTTTTGACTTATATTTTTCCCATAACTCTGTAGGAGCTGATGGAGAGCAAGTTGTTAAAATGATGCGAAACAATGCACGAATTTGACTTGGGGTTGACGTTTCGCACGCGTCATTGATGCAGTTATCCCAGTGTTGGTCATTCTTCAATAAATTCAGAGCTTGGCATGCACTACGGTAAGTGTCATGTATAGTACCGTTTACAGTTCTCAAATACTCAAAGGATGTCGGACCGGGTACATTCACCAAAAGCAGGCGTAGAAAGAAGCATTCATGTTGATTGGGGTGAACGGTGTAGAGTCTTCCTATCGTGGTATCTTTGAAGATGGTAGGTTGGCCGTCGACTGACTGGCTTCACTATGAAATACATATCGCCGAACTTTTGTTTTTTTAACTAAAATCTGGTAGGCATTGATGACCTTATCCAAGTCAAAATCCCAAACCCAATCATCATCGCTATCATTTTCAGTTTTGATATGTTTTGACTCTCGCTGTCCAGGTGGATCTTCATCTAACTGCGCGGTTTTGCGTTCTTTAGCCTCAAGCCTGTTTCCTTGCTGTTCTTTTGATTCCTCGGCACGCTTTCTTTTCTGACTTTCTCTATCAGCAGCAAGTTTTTTGGCATAGACTCTTTGAGCATCTTCATCGGCTTTTGCCATTGTAAGTTCATCAGTCATTGTAAACTTAAACATTAATAGATTTCTACGTGAACATATGTCTTAAATATCTTGAATGACGTCACCGTCAAAGCAAAAATGACGACAACTAATTTCATGACGTCAGTCAACACAGAAACATGACGTCACCTGATCCACAGACAGACACACAGACAGACAACTTATTTTTATATATATAGATATAGATACAGTTTCATTTCAGTTTTTTTTCTTTTTTAGTTTTTTCTTTTCTTAGTTTTTTTCTTTTTTAGTTTTTCTTTTTTAAGTTTCTTCTTTTTATTGATTTGTTTTCATAAATTTGTCGATGTTCATTCTAACATTGACACTTGGAAAAATCTTTACCTGCCAAGCAAGCTAAAGCTCCAACAATTTATAATAAACCTCAAAATTTTGGGTATCTGTTTTAAGGTTTTCGAATTACCTTTATCTTTTGTCAAAATATATTGAAATATTTGTGCAATTCCCAGTTTTTTTAGTTTTTTTTCTTTTTAGTTTTTTACCTTTTTATTTTTTTTATTTTTTTTTTACATTTTTTCTTTTTAAGTTTTTTCTTTTTTTATTTTTTTTATTTTTTAGTTTTTTTTTTAGTTTCTTACCATTTTTTTTTTCAGTTTTCTTTTTCTTCTTTATTTTTCAGACGTCATGTGCAAACCCTCAGTACAAAAATGCATACAAATTATTTTTATATATAGATAAGATATAATCTGGTGTAACAGACATAGTGTAACAGACATAAAAGACAGACAACTTATTTTTATATATATATAAATTTTTATATATATAGATACAGTTTCTTCTTTAGTTTTTTTTCTTTTTTAGTTTTTTCTTTTTTTAGTTTCTTCTTTTTATTGATTTGTTTTCTTCAATTTCTCAATGTTCATTCTAACATTGACACTTGGAAAAATCTTTACGTGCCAAGCATGCTAAAGCTCCAACAATTTAAATTAAACCTCAAATTTGGGGTATCTGTTTTAAGGTTTTCGAATTACTTTAATCTATTGTCAAAATATATTGAAATATTTGTGCAATTCCCAGTTTGTTTTTTTTAGTTTTTTCTTTTTTTAGTTTTTAGCTTTTTTAGTTTTTTTTTAGTTTTTTATCTTTTTTATTTTTTTACGTTTTTTCTTTTTAGGTTTTTTCTTTTTTTAATTTTTTTAATTTTTAATTTTTTTTTTTTAGTTTTTTCTCTTAGTTTTTTTTTAGTTTTTTACCATTTTTCTTTTTCGAATTACTTTAATCTATTGTCAAAATATTTCGAAATATTTATGCAATTTCCAGTTTTTACATTCTAGTTTGTTTTCTTTTATATATATAGAAGATATAATCTGGCGTAACGGACAGACAACTTATTTTTATATATATAGATATATATATATATATATATATATATATATATATATTTGATAGAATATATATATATATATATATACCACAATTTCCTTACGACGGTAAGATTTGAACCTTAATGCCCATGCGCTTACAACAAGGTCTGATCCACTTTACCATCACAAGGTATTTATATTTATGTACAATCTTTTATATGATATTTCATGTTATTATTACCAGCCTGTATCAGGTCGCTTGGTGCTGTGGTGAGTAGCACCAAGCTTCTATGTGCCGAGAAAGCTGCTCAAAAAGTTAATTCAAAGAGAAATTTTAGTATAAATTCTACAATGGCAGAAAAAACAGCCGAAGAAGCTGCTCAAAGAGCAAAGGCCAAAAGGCTTGCTGCTAAACAGAAAGTAAGAAAAGAAAGCGTGCCGAAGAATCACAAGAACAGCGTGAAAACAGGCTTGCGTCTCAATGAGAAATTACGAAAAAAATCGTGCCGAGGAATGACAAGAACAACATGAAAACAGGCTAGCGGCTCAAAGAGAAATTACCAAAAGAAAGCTTTCCAAGGAATCACATGAACAACGTGAAAAAAGGCTTGAGGCTCAAAGAGATAATGCCAAAGAGAAGCGTGCGGAGGAATCACAAGAACAACCTGAAAACTATCGCCTGGCATTCAGGTACAGCCAAGTCGATGATTATAGCTTCAGTAGATGTGTTCAAATCGGGACTATATCTAAAATTTGTCCCTATTGCAAGGCCTTGAAATTTAATGGTGAAACAATGGGAATGTGTTGCACCTCAGGAAAAGTTAAACTTCCTCAACAGGGTTCACCATCAGAGCCATTGAAGACTTTGCTTACTGGAACTACGTCAGAATCTAAACGTTTTTAGTTAAACATCAGAAAATATAATCCATGTTTCCAAATGACGTCGTTGGTGCCCAAATAAAAAACCAAGATCAATTTATATCTACAAAGTAAATATATATACATCTATCTATATATGATACGACATATATATACCCACAATTTCCTTACGACGGTAAGATTTGAACCTGAATGCCCATGCGCTTGCAACAAGGTCTGATCCAATTTACCATCACAAGGCATTTATATTTATGTACAATCTTTTATATGATATTTCAAGTTATTATTACCAGCCTGCGTCAGGTGGCTTGGTGCTGTGGTGAGTAGCACCAAGCTTCTATGTACCGAGGAAGCTGCTCAAAGAGTTAATTCAAAGAGAAATTTTAGTATAAATCCTACAATGGCAGAAGAAACAGCCGAAGAAGCTGCTCAAAGAGCTAATGTCAAAAGGCTTGCTGCTAAACAGAAAGTAAGAAAAGAAAGCGTGCCGAGGAATCACAAGAACAACGTGAAAACAGGCTAGCGGCTCAAAAAGAAATTACCAAAAGAAAGCGTGCCGGGGAATCAACTGAACAATGTGAAAAAAGGCTTGAGGCTCAAAGAGATAATGCCAAAGAAAAGCGTGCCGAGGAATCACAAAAACAACCTGAAAATTATCACCTGGCATTCAGGTACAGCCCAGTTGATAATTATAGCTTGAGTAGATGTGTTCAAATCGGGACTATATCTAAAATTTGTCCCTATTGCAAAGCTTCTAAATTTAATGGTGAAACAATGGGAATGTGTTGCGCCTCAGGAAAAGTTAAACTTCCTCAACAGGGATTACCATCAGAGCCATTGAAGACTTTGCTTACTGGAACTACGTCAGAATCTAAACGTTTTTAGTTAAACATCAGAAAATATAATCCATGTTTCCAAATGACGTCGTTGGTGCCCAAATAAAAATTCAAGATCAATTTATTCCTACTAAGTAAATATATATATATATATATATATATATATATATATATATATATATATATATATATATATATATATATATATATATATATATATATATATATACTAGCTGTTGGGGTGGCGCTTCGCGCCACCCCAACACCTAGTTGGTGGGGGCGCTTCGCGCCCCCCCCCAAGCCCCCCCGCGCGCGTAAGTCGTTACGCGCCATAATAGTTACGTGCCATTGTAGTTGTGTCCCTATGTCCCACCTGTGAATATAGATAGATATATATATATATATATATATATATATATATATATATATATATATATATATATATATATATATATATATATATATATATATATATATATATATATATATATGGTTTTAACTACGTAAAACTTGCGAATATACAACATTCTTTGCTGTCCCATTGTCTTTGCATATAAATAGATTGTCAGGTTTACCGACTCTTGAACATGCAACATATAATGGTCCATGGGAAAACAATCTGTATTCAGATCTATACCTCATGATTCTAATGATTGCCCTTGAGCTTTGTTGATGGTGATTGCTAATCGACCATTCCCTGTCCCGGTGTCCCGGTCGTCATTTATATCCCCCTGTTTCCCCCGGTGTCCCCGTTGTAGTTGTGTCCCTGTGTCCCGGTCGTCATTTATATTCCCTGTGTCCCGGTCGTCATTTGTATCCCGGTGTCCCGGTCTGTATATACATTCGTTTTTTAGTTTTGTTTTCTCCTTTATTTTTTTCCTTTTTTTTTCTTTTTTAGCTTATTTAGATTTTTAGATTTTTTAGTTTTTTTATTAGTTTTTAGTTTTTTTTTCTTTTTAGTTTTTTTGTCCCGGTCGTCATTTATATCCCCCTGTTTCCCCCGGTGTCCCCGTTGTAGTTGTGTCCCTGTGTCCCGGTCGTCATTTATATTCCCTGTGTCCCGGTCGTCATTTGTATCCCGGTGTACCGGTCTGTATATACATTCGTCTTTTAGTTTTGTTTTTCTCCTTTTTTTTTTTCTTTTTTTTTTCTTTTTTAGTTTATTTAGATTTTTAGATTTTTTAGTTTTTTTATTAGTTTTTAGTTTTTTTTTCTTTTTAGTTTTTTTGTAGTTTTTACCTTCTTTTTAGTTTTGTTAGTTTTTTTTTTTACTTATGTCCTGGTCGTCATTTATACTCCCTGTGTCCCGGTGCTTTGTTGATTGCTAATCGAACATTCCTTTTGTCCTGGTCGCTTTCTCTTTGAGTGTCGTCATTTATTTTTTTCTTTTTTAGTTCTTTTAGTTTTTACCTTTTTTAGTTTTTTTTGGTTTTTTAGATGAAAATTTTTTTTAGTTTTTTCCTTTTTTTCTTTATAGTTTTTTATTGGTTTTTACCTTTATTTTAGCTTATTTTTCAGTTTTTTCCTTTTTTTTTAGTTTTTTTTTATTTTTTATTTTTTTTAGTTTTTTACCTTTTTTTAGTTTTTTTAGTTTTTTTAGTTTTTTTAGTTTTTTAGCTTTTTTACTTTTTTTATTAGTTTTTAGTTTTTTTGTAGTTTTTGCCTTTTTTTAGTTTTTTCAGTTTTTTTTTTTAGTTTTTTATTGGTTTTTACCTTTATTTTAGCTTATTTTTCAGTTTTTTCCTTTTTTTTAGTTTTTAGTTTTTTTAGTTTTTTACCTTTTTTAGCTTTTTTATTTCTTTTATTAGTTTTTAGTTTTTTTTGTAGTTTTTGCCTTTTTTTTAGTTTTTTAGCTTTTTTATTAGTTTTTAGTTTTTTTTGTAGTTTTTGCCTTTTTTTAGTTTTTTTAGTTTTTTAGCTTTTTTATTTTTTTTATTAGTTTTTAGTTTTTTTTTGTAGTTTTTGCCTTTTTTTAGTTTTTTCAGTTTTGACGTCACCTGATCCAGTTTTTTCAGGTGACGTCACCTGATCCACGATCCACAGATCCACAGACAACTTATTTTTATATATATAGATAGTTTTTTTTTTTACTTATGTCCTGGTCGTCATTTATACTCCCTGTGTCCCGGTGCTTTGTTGATTGCTAATCGAACATTCCTTTTGTCCTGGTCGCTTTCTCTTTGAGTGTCGTCATTTATTTTTTTCTTTTTTAGTTCTTTTAGTTTTTACCTTTTTTAGTTTTTTTTAGTTTTTTAGATGAAAATTTTTTTTAGTTTTTTCCTTTTTTCTTTTTAGTTTTTTATTGGTTTTTACCTTTATTTTAGCTTATTTTTCAGTTTTTTCCTTTTTTTTAGTTTTTTTTTTTTTTTTATTTTTTTTTAGTTTTTTACCTTTTTTTAGTTTTTTTAGTTTTTTTAGTTTTTTAGCTTTTTTACTTTTTTTATTAGTTTTTAGTTTTTTTTTGTAGTTTTTGCCTTTTTTTTAGTTTTTTCAGTTTTTTTTTAGTTTTTTATTGGTTTTTACCTTTATTTTAGCTTATTTTTCGGTTTTTTTCCTTTTTTTTTAGTTTTTTTTTAGTTTTTAGTTTTTTTAGTTTTTTACCTTTTTTTAGTTTTTTTAGTTTTTTTAGTTTTTTAGCTTTTTTATTTTTTTATTAGTTTTTAGTTTTTTTTGTAGTTTTTGCCTTTTTTTAGTTTTTTTAGTTTTTTAGCTTTTTTATTAGTTTTTAGTTTTTTTTGTAGTTTTTGCCTTTTTTTAGTTTTTTTAGTTTTTTAGCTTTTTTATTTTTTTTATTAGTTTTTAGTTTTTTTTGTAGTTTTTGCCTTTTTTTAGTTTTTTCAGTTTTGACGTCACCTGATCCAGTTTTTTCAGGTGACGTCACCTGACACATCCACAGACAGACAACTTATTTTTATATATATAGAAGATATATATATATATATATATATATATATATATATATATATATATATATATATATAATAATTTATTTTTAACCCACATCATAACAAGTTATGGCACTTGTCGAGTAACAAAAAGAAAAAAAATGAAATACACTACAAGCAAAATACACTACAAATAGAAAAAACACTATGCTAGAATGAGATTAACCGAACAGACGAACCAAAGGATGATGAGGCGATAAACGATAAAAAGCTGATTCTGACAACCTTCCATACATGAGGGCCAACTTTGCACTTATATCAGGCACATCAAACTTACCAATTATCTTCCTATTGCTATACCAAGGGGGGAGATAAAGTAAAAATTTACAATATCTGAAATCAAAAATCCAAATCTGATTAATATCTTTTTTCTTTAGAAGGGAATAAAGAACAGAAAGATAAAGGACAGAATGATCACAAAATGTAGCATATATGTATATATATATATATCCCACAATTTTCTTACGACGGTAAGATTTGAACCTTAATGTCCATGCGCTTACAACAAGGTCTGATTCACTTTTCCATCACAAGGTATTTATATTTATGTACCATCTTTTATATGATCATGTTATTATTACCAGCCAGTGTCAGGTGGCTTGGTGCTGTGGTGAGTAGCACCAGGCTGCTATGTGCCGAGGAAGCTGCTCAAAAAGTTAATTCAAAGAAAAATTTTAGTATAAATCCTACAATGGCAGAAAAAACAGCCGAAGAAGCTGCTCAAAAGGCTAAGGCCAAAAGGCTTGCTGCTAAACAGAAAGTAAGAAAAGAAAGTGCGCCAAAGAATCACAAGAACAACGTGAAAACAGGCTAGCGGCTCAAAGAGAAATCACCAAAAGAAAGCTTGCCAAGGAATCACATGAACAGCGTGAAAAAAGGCTTGAGGCTCAAAGAGATAATGCCAAAGAAAAGCGTGCAGAGGAAACACAAGAACAACCTATATATATATATATATATATATATATATATATATATATATATATATATATATATATATATATATATATATATATATATACTAGGTGTTGGGGTAGCACTTCGCGCCACCCCAACACCTAGTTGGGGGGCGCTTCGCGCCCCCCCCAAGCCCCCCTGCGCGCGTAAGTCGTTACGCGCCATATTAGTTACGCGACATTGTAGTTGTGTCCCTGTGTCCCACCTGTGAATATAGATAGATTTATATATGTGTTTCAAACTACGTAAAAATTGCGAATATACAACATTCTTGGCTTTCCCATTGTCTGTCCATATACAAAGCCGTATGTACCAATAATGACGTCATATGCAAACGCTCTTTTTACAAACAAACAAACATGCATACACACAACTCGTTTTTATATAGATATATAGATAGATAGATACAATACAAATTAACTACGTAAAACTTGTGAATATACAACAGTCTTCGCTGTCCCATTGTCTGTGCGTATAAATAGATTGTCAGGTTTACTGACCCTCAAAGATGCAACATACAATTGTACATTGGTAAAGCAATCTGTATTAAGATCTAGCATTTTTCTAGTGATTGCCCTTGAGCTTTGTTGATGGTGGTTGCAAATGCTAATCGAATTGGGAATTGCAATCTTTTAAATTGAAAAGCAGATCCGTTGGAATCATGGGAATGCGAGGAATAAGAACAGCCTCACCCTCATAAGGCCCTGTCAAGATTGTGGCCTCTATTAGGTTTTCCATTGTTTTTTTTTTACGGCAAGTCGCGTGCCATTGCAAAGCTTTGGTGGGTTGATATTTCTTAAAAGTATTATTGGTACGCCTATTTTTAGTTGTAGCACGTGTGGTGGAAACCCTGAAGGATCTATGGAATTTAAAAATTCAGATGGAGAATTAACCGCTTCATTTGGTTCCAAAATACAAATTCACTGCGTAAAACTTGCGAATATACAACATTCTTCGCTGTCCAATTGTCGCTGCATATAAATAGATTGTCAGGTTTACCGACCCTCGAACATGCAACGTACAATTGTCCATGGAAAAAACAATCAGCATTAAGATCTATACCACATTTTTCTAATGATTGACCTTGAGCTTTGTTAATGGTGATTGCAAATGCTAATCGAATTCGGAATTGCAATCTTTTAAATTGAAAAGGCAGATCCGTTGGAATCATAGGAATGCGAGGAATAAGAATAGCCTCACCCTCAAAAGGCCCTGTCAAGATTGTGGCCTCTATTAGGTTTTCCATTGTTTTTTTTACGGCAAGTCGAATGCCATTGCAAAGCTTTGGTGGGTTTATATTTCTTAAAAGTATTATTGGTACGCCTATTTTTAGTTGTAGCACGTGTGGTGGAAACCCTGAAAGATCTATGGAATTTAAAAATTCAGATGGATAATTAACCGCTTCATTTGGTTCCAAAACTGTGTCGACTGACTTGTAAAGGACTGATGGTGGTTGCAAATGCTAATCGAATTGGGAATTGCAATCTTTTAAATTGAAAAAGCAGATCCGTTGGAATCATGGGAATGCGAGGAATAAGAACAGCCTCACCCTCATAAGGCCCTGTCAAGATTGTGGCCTCTATTAGGTTTTCCATTGTTTTTTTTTTACGGCAAGTCGCGTGCCATTGCAAAGCTTTGGTGGGTTGATATTTCTTAAAAGTATTATTGGTACGCCTATTTTTAGTTGTAGCACGTGTGGTGGAAACCCTGAAGGATCTATGGAATTTAAAAATTCAGATGGAGAATTAACCGCTTCATTTGGTTCCAAAACTGTGTCGACTGACTTGTAAAGGACTGCCTGGTCTCGAATCTTGGTCAAAACAATATTGTTGATTTCGTGGACGTCTATATTTTTGGGTGCGAGAATCGCTCTTTCACTTAGCCATTTATTATTTTTATAATTTTTTAGAATATTCGGAAATACTTTTTCAATCAATTCATTTTTGGACGTCACTAAATTACAAAAATCAGCAGGTAGTTGTATACGTCCTGAAATTGAGTCTACTGGGAGCTTTCCGTTTCCCATTGCCAGCAATTGATCTGAAAATGTTTGACCAGAGTCATCGTTTTGCAATCGGACACGCATATTTGTAGTTAATTTTAATGTTTTACGTGTGCCCATAGATTAGAATTTTTCAGGCAAGCATTCATTTCGTCTGCAGGAGTTGATCTAAGTTTTATAGGTAATGTTTGCCTTAAATCTCCCGCAAGCAATATTAATGTGCTGCCAAAGGGTTTCAACTTCCCTCGCAAATCTTTCAAGCATTGATCCAGAGCCTCGAGCGATTTTTGTGTGCCATTGTGCACTCATCCCAAATAATAAGTTTGCATTGCTGCAATACTTACCCATCCCAGATGATTTGGAAATATTGCACGTGGGAGTTTCTGTAGAATGCAAGTTCAGAGGCAATTTCAAAGCGGAATGAGCAGTTCTTCCACCAGGCAGCAAAGTTGCGGCTATTCCGGACGACGCAATTGCCAACGCTATATCATTTTTTGATCGAATTGATGCCAGAATCAGTTTATCACAAACGTTTTACCAGTACCTCCTGGCGCATCCAAAAAGAAAATTTCTCCAACGTTGTTATCGACACAATGCATTATCGTATCATAAATGTCTTTTTGTTCCGACGTTAACTTGGAAATGTTATTTTGTACATACGACAATAGATCACTCGTACTGTAACTTTGTTCACGATCCAATTCTACACATGTCGAAACAGCAGCGATACGGTTAGGTGAAGGCATTCCCAAATCCTGAAGAGGTTTGTTTGCCATACGTACGCACGAATCTTCTATAACAACTAAAGTGTAGTTATAAATTTCTTATGTAAAATCAAAAGTCATATCTGACGCCTCTAACTGTTTTCGATGGAGTATATCTTCGGACATTTTTGACTTATATTTTTCCCATAACTCTGTAGGAGCTGATGGAGAGCAAGTTGTTAAAATGATGCCAAACAATGCACGAATTTGACTTGGGGTTGACGTTTCGCACGCGTCATTGATGTAGTTATCCCAGTGTTGGTCATTCTCCAATAAATTCAGAGCTTGGCATGCACTACGGTAAGTGTCATGTATAGTACAATTTACAGTCCTCAAATACTCAAAGGATGTCGGACCGGGTACATTCACCAAAAGCAGGCGTAGAAAGAAGCATTCATGTTGATTGGGGTGAACGATGTAGAGTCTTCCTATCGTTGCATCTTTGAAGATGGTAGGTTGGCCGTCGACTGACTTACCCTGTTTTCGACGTTCAAATACTTTATTTTTAGTATTCCACGTGTAATACGAAGGCACTTCAGTATACAGCAGTTTTTTTGCAAAAGAATCATTTTTGCAAAGCGAAAAAAAGCTGTTAATGTTGTATCCGGTGGATTCAGGACTCTTTGTTGCACGTTGGTTTCCGTGAAATAAACACGTTGACCATTCTGTAAATGTACCGCTAAGTGAAGAACAGCTGGACTACGTTCATGTATCGGAAATGAAAGAATTCGCCAAACAGCTTCATTACTGCTTATGTATCTTCCAGCCTGATATTGTACGATTTCATCAAAATCTTTGATTTCGGGCTGCAAGCCAAAAACTGCCATGTCACTGCCTTTGTTGACGTATTTACATATGTATTTCATTGCCTTTACGGAGTTACAGTATTCAACGTTTATGTGTGCATTAAATGTTTTTGATAATAATGGGGAATATGGAACAACCCACTGGTTATCTACTTCGATGGTGGTACCGTTACGCTTCTTTATTATTGCTGTTTTACCACCATCTTCAGTAGATCTTCTTCTATATTGTGGGTAACCATCATTGCCAGTAATTGTGTTTGATACTAAAAGTCGAGGATATTGCTTTGTGCACCTTCCTTTGGCCATGCATGGTGAATTTTCGTTCAGTGCACCGCAAGGTCCATGTATCATATTTTTTACAATAATATCATGTAACCCCTTATCGACATTTTTATCAGGTATTTCA
Organism: Artemia franciscana; assembly: GCF_032884065.1. Classification (NCBI taxonomy): domain Eukaryota; kingdom Metazoa; phylum Arthropoda; class Branchiopoda; order Anostraca; family Artemiidae; genus Artemia; species Artemia franciscana. The sequence continues at coordinate 647 of NW_027063189.1, read as the reverse complement.
GCGGAAATCAAATCATCAATTTCGTTCGAAGTAATTTTTTTATGTAGCCAGATTAGTATATGTGCGTGTGGCAAACCTCGTTTTTGCCATTCCACTGAGTACATCCAGCATCGCACTGACCCAAACACTTCAAGTTTTACAATGTAGTTTATCAGTGATTTCAACTTTTGCCGGAAGACACGGGCCTTAATGTCATGCCTATGAACCGCCGATTGTCCTTGAAGTAAAAGCTGCAGTATCTCGTCCCAAGATTGATTACATATAAATGTAATAAATAAATCTGGACGACCATAGAGACGAACATACGCAATAGCATCTTGAGCATATTAATGCATATGACGGGGACTGCCAGCATATGACGAAGGTAAAATTGTTAATCTTCCAACGTTTGTGGTATTACCGTCATTTATAACTGCATCTCGCAAATGAATGTATTGTTCAGAGCGGAGCTTGGTCTGATTCAGGCGGATATATAGCAAACGTTCTGATTCAATTTTAGCATACATATCAACGACGAATTGGTGAAACAATTCACGGCATTTTAAAATATAATTTTCTTTATCCTGCCGAATCATTAGTCTATAGGAATAATAATGCATTGCACTGCATTTCTTATTCATTTCTTTGTTAGTGGCTGGATTCATCAA
>NW_027063188.1:0-42098 GCF_032884065.1 Artemia franciscana | reverse complement strand
TATTTCAAAAGTTTTAATTATCGAGGGTAATAGCTACGTATGTTGAAAAACTGAAGATATTAGACTATTTTATGATTGCAAATGGTAAAGCATGTGATTAAAGGCTCTTTTCCTATTTTCGAGGGTAATAAGATATTAGACTATTTTATGATTGCAAATGGTAAAGAATGTGATTAAAGGCTCTTTTCCTATTTCAAAAGTTTTAGTTTTCGAGGGTAATAGCTACGTATGTTGAAAAAATGAAGATATTAGACTATTTTATGATTGCACATGGTAAAGAATGTGATTAAAGGCTCTTTTCCTATTTCAAAAGTTTTAGTTTTCGAGGGTAATAGCTATGTATGTTGAAAAAATGAAGATATTAGACTATTTTATGATTGCAAATGGTAAAGAATGTGATTAAAGGCTCTTTTCCTATTTCAAAAGTTTTAGTTTTCGAGGGTAATAGCTACGTATGTTGAAAAAATGAAAATATTAGACTATTTTATGATTGCACATGGTAAAGAATGTGATTAAAGGCTCTTTTCCTATTTCAAAAGTTTTAGTTTTCGAGGGTAATAGCTACGTATGTTGAAAAAATTAAGATATTAGACTATTTTATGATTGCAAATGGTAAAGAATGTAATTAAGTCTCTTTTCCTATGTCAAAAGTTTTAGTTTTCGAGGATAATAGCTACGTACGTTGAAAATATGAAGATATTAGACTATTTTATCATTGCAAGTGGTAAAGAATGTGATTAAAGGCTCTTTTCCTATTTCAAAAGTTTTAGTTTTCGAGGGTAATAGCTTTGTCTGTGGAAAAAATGAAGATATTAGACTATTTTATGATTGAAAATGGTAAAGAATGTGATTAAAGGCTCTTTTCCTATGTCAAAAGTTTTAGTTTTCGAGGGTAATAGCTACGTATGTTGAAAAAATGAAGATATTAGACTATTTTGTGATTGCAAATGGTAAAGAATGTGATTAAAGGCTCTTTTCCTACATATGTTGAAAAAATGATGATATTAGACTATTTTATGATTGCAAATGGTAAAGAATGTGATTAAAGGCTCTTTTCCTATTTCAAAAGTTTTAGTTTTCGAGGGTAATAGCTACGTATGTTGAAAAAACGAAGATATTAGACTATTTCATGATTGCACATTGTAAAGAATGTGATTAAAGGCTCTTTTCCTATGTCAAAAGTTTTAGTTTTCGAGGGTAATAGCTTTGTCTGTGGAAAAAATGAAGATATTAGACAATTTTATGATTGCACATGGTAAAGAATGTGATTAGAGGCTCTTTTCCTATTTCAAAAGTTTAAGTTTTCGAGGGTAATAGCTAGGTATGTTGAAAAAATGAAGATTTTAGACTATTTTATGATTGCACATGGTAAAGAATATGATTAAAGGCTCTTTTCCTATTTCAAAAGTTTTAGTTTTCGAGGATAATAGCTACGTATGTTGAAATAATGAAGATATTAGACTATTTTATGATTGCAAATGGTAAAGAATGTAATTAAAGGCTCTTTTCCTATGTCAAAAGTTTTAGTTTTCGAGGATAATAGCTACGTATGTTGAAAAAAATGAAGATATTAGACTATTTTATCATTGCAAATGGTAAAGAATGTGATTAAAGGCTCTTTTCCTATTTCAAAAGTTTTAGTTTTCGAGGGTAATAGCTTTGTCTGTGGAAAAAATGAAGATATTAAACTATTTTATGATTGCACATGGTAAAGAGTGTGATTAAAGGCTCTTTTCCTATTTCAATAGTTTTAGTTTTCGAGGGTAATAGCTACGTATGCTGAAAAAATGAAGATATTAGACTATTTTATGATTGAAAATGGTAAAGAATGTGATTAAAGGCTCTTTTCCTATGTCAAAAGTTTTAGTTTTCGAGGGTAATAGCTACGTATGTTGAAAAAATGAAGATATTAGACTATTTTATGATTGCAAATGGTAAAGAATGTGATTAAAGGCTCTTTTCCTACGTAAGTTGAAAAAATGAAGATATTAGACTATTTTATGATTGCAAATGGTAAAGAATGTGATTAAAAGCTCTTTTCATATTTCAAAAGTTTTAGTTTTCGAGGGTACTAGCTACGTATGTTGAAAAAATGAAGATATTAAACTATTTTATGATTGCACATGGTAAAGAGTGTGATTAAAGGCTCTTTTCCTATTTCAATAGTTTTAGTTTTCGAGGGTAATAGCTACGTATGCTGAAAAAATGAAGATATTAGACTATTTTATGATTGCACATGGTAAAGAATGTGATTAAAGGCTCTTTTCCTATTTCAAAAGTTTTAGTTTTCGAGGGTAATAGCTACGTATGTTGAAAAAATGAAGATATTAGACTATTTTATGATTGCAAATGGTAAAGAATGTGATTAAAGGCTCTTTTCCTATTTCAAAAGTTTTAATTATCGAGGGTAATAGCTACGTATGTTGAAAAACTGAAGATATTAGACTATTTTATGATTGCAAATGGTAAAGCATGTGATTAAAGGCTCTTTTCCTATTTTCGAGGGTAATAAGATATTAGACTATTTTATGATTGCAAATGGTAAAGAATGTGATTAAAGGCTCTTTTCCTATTTCAAAAGTTTTAGTTTTCGAGGGTAATAGCTACGTATGTTGAAAAAATGAAGATATTAGACTATTTTATGATTGCATATGGTAAAGCATGTGATTAAAGGCTCTTTTCCTATTTCAAAAGTTTTAGTTTTCGAGGGTAATAGCTATGTATGTTGAAAAAATGAAGATATAAGACAATTTTATGATTTCACATGGTAAAGAATGTGATTAAAGGCTCTTTTCCTATTTCAAAAGTTTTAGTTTTCGAGGATAATAGCTACGTGTGTTGAAAAAATGAAGATATTAGACTATTTTATGATTGCACATGGTAAAGAATGTGATTAAAGGCTCTTTTCCGTTTTCAAAATTTTTAGTTTTCGAGGGTAATAGCTACTTATGTTGAAAAAATGAAGATATTAGACAATTTTATGATTGCACATGGTAAAGAATGTGATTAAAGGCTCTTTTCCTATTTCAAAAGTTTTAGTTTTCGAGGGTAATAGCTACGTATGTTGAAAAAATGAAGATATTAGACTATTTTATGATTGCAAATGGTAAAGAATGTGATTAAAGGCTCTTTTCCTATTTCAAAAGTTTTAATTATCGAGGGTAATAGCTACGTATGTTGAAAAACTGAAGATATTAGACTATTTTATGATTGCAAATGGTAAAGCATGTGATTAAAGGCTCTTTTCCTATTTTCGAGGGTAATAAGATATTAGACTATTTTATGATTGCAAATGGTAAAGAATGTGATTAAAGGCTCTTTTCCTATTTCAAAAGTTTTAGTTTTCGAGGGTAATAGCTACGTATGTTGAAAAAATGAAGATATTAGACTATTTTATGATTGCACATGGTAAAGAATGTGATTAAAGGCTCTTTTCCTATTTCAAAAGTTTTAGTTTTCGAGGGTAATAGCTATGTATGTTGAAAAAATGAAGATATTAGACTATTTTATGATTGCAAATGGTAAAGAATGTGATTAAAGGCTCTTTTCCTATTTCAAAAGTTTTAGTTTTCGAGGGTAATAGCTACGTATGTTGAAAAAATGAAAATATTAGACTATTTTATGATTGCACATGGTAAAGAATGTGATTAAAGGCTCTTTTCCTATTTCAAAAGTTTTAGTTTTCGAGGGTAATAGCTACGTATGTTGAAAAAATTAAGATATTAGACTATTTTATGATTGCAAATGGTAAAGAATGTAATTAAAGTCTCTTTTCCTATGTCAAAAGTTTTAGTTTTCGAGGATAATAGCTACGTACGTTGAAAATATGAAGATATTAGACTATTTTATCATTGCAAGTGGTAAAGAATGTGATTAAAGGCTCTTTTCCTATTTCAAAAGTTTTAGTTTTCGAGGGTAATAGCTTTGTCTGTGGAAAAAAATGAGGATATTAGACTATTTTATGATTGAAAATGGTAAAGAATGTGATTAAAGGCTCTTTTCCTATGTCAAAAGTTTTAGTTTTCGAGGGTAATAGCTACGTATGTTGAAAAAATGAAGATATTAGACTATTTTGTGATTGCAAATGGTAAAGAATGTGATTAAAGGCTCTTTTCCTACATATGTTGAAAAAATGATGATATTAGACTATTTTATGATTGCAAATGGCAAAGAATGTGATTAAAGGCTCTTTTCCTATTTCAAAAGTTTTAGTTTTCGAGGGTAATAGCTACGTATGTTGAAAAAAACGAAGATATTAGACTATTTCATGATTGCACATTGTAAAGAATGTGATTAAAGGCTCTTTTCCTATGTCAAAAGTTTTAGTTTTCGAGGGTAATAGCTTTGTCTGTGGAAAAAATGAAGATATTAGACAATTTTATGATTGCACATGGTAAAGAATGTGATTAGAGGCTCTTTTCCTATTTCAAAAGTTTAAGTTTTCGAGGGTAATAGCTAGGTATGTTGAAAAAATGAAGATTTTAGACTATTTTATGATTGCACATGGTAAAGAATATGATTAAAGGCTCTTTTCCTATTTCAAAAGTTTTAGTTTTCGAGGATAATAGCTACGTATGTTGAAATAATGAAGATATTAGACTATTTTATGATTGCAAATGGTAAAGAATGTAATTAAAGACTCTTTTCCTATGTCAAAAGTTTTAGTTTTCGAGGATAATAGCTACGTATGTTGAAAAAAATGAAGATATTAGACTATTTTATCATTGCAAATGGTAAAGAATGTGATTAAAGGCTCTTTTCCTATTTCAAAAGTTTTAGTTTTCGAGGGTAATAGCTTTGTCTGTGGAAAAAATGAAGATATTAACTATTTTATGATTGCACATGGTAAAGAGTGTGATTAAAGGCTCTTTTCCTATTTCAATAGTTTTAGTTTTCGAGGTAATAGCTACGTATGCTGAAAAAATGAAGATATTAGACTATTTTATGATTGAAAATGGTAAAGAATGTGATTAAAGGCTCTTTTCCTATGTCAAAAGTTTTAGTTTTCGAGGGTAATAGCTACGTATGTTGAAAAAATGAAGATATTAGACTATTTTATGATTGCAAATGGTAAAGAATGTGATTAAGGCTCTTTTCCTACGTAAGTTGAAAAAATGAAGATATTAGACTATTTTATGATTGCAATGGTAAAGAATGTGATTAAAAGCTCTTTTCATATTTCAAAAGTTTTAGTTTTCGAGGGTACTAGCTACGTATGTTGAAAAAATGAAGATATTAAACTATTTTATGATTGCACATGGTAAAGAGCTGTGATTAAAGGCTCTTTTCCTATTTCAATAGTTTTAGTTTTCGAGGGTAATAGCTACCTATGCTGAAAAAATGAAGATATTAGACTATTTTATGATTGCACATGGTAAAGAATTTGATTAAAGGCTCTTTTCCTATTTCAAAAGTTTTAGTTTTCGAGGGTAATAGCTACGTATGTTGAAAAATGAAGATATTAGACTATTTAATGATTGCAAATGGTAAAGAATGTGATTAAAGGCTCTTTCCTATTTCAAAAGTTTTAATTATCGAGGGTAATAGCTACGTATGTTGAAAAACTGAAGATATTAGACTATTTTATGATTGCAAATGGTAAAGCATGTGATTAAAGGCTCTTTTCCTATTTTCGAGGGTAATAAGATATTAGACTATTTTATGATTGCAAATGGTAAAGAATGTGATTAAAGGCTCTTTTCCTATTTCAAAAGTTTTAGTTTTCGAGGGTAATAGCTACGTATGTTGAAAAAATGAAGATATTAGACTATTTTATGATTGCAAATGGTAAAGCATGTGATTAAAGGCTCTTTTCCTATTTCAAAAGTTTTAGTTTTCGAAGGTAATAGCTAGGTCTGTGGAAAAAATGAAGATATTAGACTATTTTATGATTGCACATGGTAAAGAATGTGATTAAAGGCTCTTTTCCTATTTCAAAAGTTTAGTTTTCGAGGGATAGCTACGTATGTTGAAAAAATGAAAATATTAGACTATTTTATGATTGCACATGGTAAAGCATGTGATTAAAGGCTCTTATCCTATTTCAAAAGTGTTAGTTTTCGAGGGTAATAGCTACGTATGTTGAAAAAATGAAGATATTAGACTATTTTATGATTGCAAATGGTAAAGAATGTGATTAAAGGCTCTTTTCCTATTTCAAAAGTTTTAGTTTTCGAGGGTAATAGCTACGTATGTTAAAAAACTGAAGATATTAGACTATTTTATGATTACAAATGGTAAAGAATGTGATTAAAGGCTCTTTTCCTATTTCAAAAGTTTTAGTTTTCGAGGTTAATAGCTATGTATGTTGAAAAAATGAAGATATTAGACTAGTTTATGATTGCAAATGGTAAAGCATGTGATTAAAGGCTCTTTTCTATTTCAAAAGTTTTAGTTTTCGAAGGTAATAGCTAGGTCTGTGGAAAAAGGAAGATATTAGACTATTTTATGATTGCAAATGGTAAAGCATGTGATTAAAGGCTCTTTTCCTATTTCAAAAGTTTTAGTTTTCGAAGGTAATAGCTAGGTCTGTGGAAAAAATGAAGATATTAGACTATTATATGATTTCACATGGTAAAGAATGTGATTAAAGGCTCTTTTCCTATTTCAAAAGTTTTAGTTTTCGAGGATAATAGCTACGTGTGTTGAAAAAATGAAGATATTAGACTATTTTATGATTGCACATGGTAAAGAATGTGATTAAAGCTCTTTTCCGTTTTCAAAATTTTTAGTTTTAGAGGGTAATAGCTACTTATGTTGAAAAAATGAAGATATTAGACAATTTTATGATTGCACATGGTAAAGAATGTGATTAAAGGCTCTTTTCCTATTTCAAAAGTTTTAGTTTTCGAGGGTAATAGCTACGTATGTTGAAAAAATGAAGATATTAGACTATTTTATGATTGCAAATGGTAAAGAATGTGATTAAAAGGCTCTTTTCCTATTTCAAAAGTTTTAATTATCGAGGGTAATAGCTACGTATGTTGAAAAACTGAAGATATTAGACTATTTTATGATTGCAAATGGTAAAGCATGTGATTAAAGGCTCTTTTCCTATTTTCGAGGGTAATAAGATATTAGACTATTTTATGATTGCAAATGGTAAAGAATGTGATTAAAGGCTCTTTTCCTATTTCAAAAGTTTTAGTTTTCGAGGGTAATAGCTACGTATGTTGAAAAAATGAAGATATTAGACTATTTTATGATTGCAAATGGTAAAGCATGTGATTAAAGGCTCTTTTCCTATTTCAAAAGTTTTAGTTTTTGAAGGTAATAGCTAGGTCTGTGGAAAAAATGAAGATATTAGACTATTTTATGATTGCACATGGTAAAGAATGTGATTAAAGGCTCTTTTCCTATTTCAAAAGTTTTAGTTTTCGAGGGTAATAGCTACGTATGTTGAAAAAATGAAAATATTAGACTATTTTATGATTGCACATGGTAAAGAATGTGATTAAAGGCTCTTTTCCTATTTCAAAAGTTTTAGTTTTCGAGGGTAATAGCTACGTATGTTGAAAAAATTAAGATATTAGACTATTTTATGATTGCAAATGGTAAAGAATGTAATTAAAGTCTCTTTTCCTATGTCAAAAGTTTTAGTTTTCGAGGATAATAGCTACGTACGTTGAAAATATGAAGATATTAGACTATTTTATCATTGCAAGTGGTAAAGAATGTGATTAAAGGCTCTTTTCCTATTTCAAAAGTTTTAGTTTTCGAGGGTAATAGCTTTGTCTGTGGAAAAAATGAAGATATTAGACTATTTTATGATTGAAAATGGTAAAGAATGTGATTAAAGGCTCTTTTCCTATGTCAAAAGTTTTAGTTTTCGAGGGTAATAGCTACGTATGTTGAAAAAATGAAGATATTAGACTATTTTGTGATTGCAAATGGTAAAGAATGTGATTAAAGGCTCTTTTCCTATGTATGTTGAAAAAATGAAGATATTAGACTATTTTATGATTGCAAATGGTAAAGAATGTGATTAAAGGCTCTTTTCCTATTTCAAAAGTTTTAGTTTTCGAGGGTAATAGCTACGTATGTTGAAAAAACGAAGATATTAGACTATTTCATGATTGCACATTGTAAAGAATGTGATTAAAGGCTCTTTTCCTATGTCAAAAGTTTTAGTTTTCAAGGGTAATAGCTTTGTCTGTGGAAAAAATGAAGATATTAGACAATTTTATGATTGCACATGGTAAAGAATGTGATTAGAGGCTCTTTTCCTATTTCAAAAGTTTAAGTTTTCAAGGGTAATAGCTAGGTATGTTGAAAAAATGAAGATTTTAGACTATTTTATGATTGCACATGGTAAAGAATATAATTAAAGGCTCTTTTCCTATTTCAAAAGTTTTAGTTTTCGAGGGTAATAGCTACGTATGTTGAAATAATGAAGATATTAGACTATTTTATGATTGCAAATGGTAAAGAATGTAATTAAAGGCTCTTTTCCTATTTCAAAAGTTTTAGTTTTTGAGGATAATAGCTTCGTTTGTTGAAAAAAATGAAGATATTAGACTATTTTATCATTGCAAATGGTAAAGAATGTGATTAAAGGCTCTTTTCCTATTTCAAAAGCTTTAGTTTTCGAGGGTAATAGCTTTGTCTGTGGAAAAAATGAAGATATTAGACTATTTTATGATTGAAAATGGTAAAGAATGTGATTAAAGGCTCTTTTCCTATGTCAAAAGTTTTAGTTTTCGAGGGTAATAGCTACGTATGTTGAAAAAATGAAGATATTAGACTATTTTATGATTGCAAATGGTAAAGAATGTGATTAAAGGCTCTTTTCCTACGTAAGTTGAAAAAATGAAGATATTAGACTATTTTATGATTGCAAATGGTAAAGAATGTGATTAAAAGCTCTTTTCATATTTCAAAAGTTTTAGTTTTCGAGGGTACTAGCTACGTATGTTGAAAAAATGAAGATATTAAACTATTTTATGATTGCACATGGTAAAGAGTGTGATTAAAGGCTCTTTTCCTATTTCAATAGTTTTAGTTTTCGAGGGTAATAGCTACGTATGCTGAAAAAATGAAGATATTAGACTATTTTATGATTGCACATGGTAAAGAATGTGATTAAAGGCTCTTTTCCTATTTCAAAAGTTTTAGTTTTCGAGGGTAATAGCTACGTATGTTGAAAAAATGAAGATATTAGACTATTTTATGATTGCAAATGGTAAAGAATGTGATTAGAGGCTCTTTTCCTATTTCAAAAGTTTTAATTATCGAGGGTAATAGCTACGTATGTTGAAAAACTGAAGATATTAGACTATTTTATGATTGCAAATGGTAAAGCATGTGATTAAAGGCTCTTTTCCTATTTTCGAGGGTAATAAGATATTAGACTATTTTATGATTGCAAATGGTAAAGAATGTGATTAAAGGCTCTTTTCCTATTTCAAAAGTTTTAGTTTTCGAGGGTAATAGCTACGTATGTTGAAAAAATGAAGATATTAGACTATTTTATGATTGCAAATGGTAAAGCATGTGATTAAAGGCTCTTTTCCTATTTCAAAAGTTTTAGTTTTCGAAGGTAATAGCTAGGTCTGTGGAAAAAATGAAGATATTAGACTATTTTATGATTGCACATGGTAAAGAATGTGATTAAAGGCTCTTTTCCTATTTCAAAAGTTTTAGTTTTCGAGGGTAATAGCTACGTATGTTGAAAAAATGAAAATATTAGACTATTTTATGATTGCACATGGTAAAGAATGTGATTAAAGGCTCTTTTCCTATTTCAAAAGTTTTAGTTTTCGAGGGTAATAGCTACGTATGTTGAAAAAATTAAGATATTAGACTATTTTATGATTGCAAATGGTAAAGAATGTAATTAAAGTCTCTTTTCCTATGTCAAAAGTTTTAGTTTTCGAGGATAATAGCTACGTACGTTGAAAATATGAAGATATTAGACTATTTTATCATTGCAAGTGGTAAAGAATGTGATTAAAGGCTCTTTTCCTATTTCAAAAGTTTTAGTTTTCGAGGGTAATAGCTTTGTCTGTGGAAAAAATGAAGATATTAGACTATTTTATGATTGCAAATGGTAAAGAATGTGATTAAAGGCTCTTTTTCTACGTATGTTGAAAAAATGAAGATATTAGACTATTTTATGATTGCAAATGGTAAAGAATGTGATTAAAAGCTCTTTTCATATTTCAAAAGTTTTAGTTTTCGAGGGTACTAGCTACGTATGTTGAAAAAATGAAGATATTAGACTATTTTATGATTGCACATGGTAAAGAATGTGATTAAAGGCTCTTTTCCTATTTCAAAAGTTTTAGTTTTCGAGGGTAATAGCTAGGTATGTTGAAAAAATGAAGATATTAGACTATTTTATGATTGCACATGGTAAAAAATGTGATTAAAGGCTCTTTTCCTATTTCAATAGTTTTAGTTTTCGAGGGTAATAGCTACGTATGCTGAAAAAATGAAGATATTAGACTATTTTATGATTGCACATGGTAAAGAATGTGATTAAAGGCTCTTTTCCTATTTCAAAAGTTTTAGTTTTCGAGGGTAATAGCTAGGTATGTTGAAAAAATGAAGATATTAGACTATTTTATGATTGCACATGGTAAAAAATGTGATTAAAGGCTCTTTTCCTATTTCAAAAGTTTTAGTTTTCGAGGGTAACAGCTACGTATGTTGAAAAAATGAAGATATTAGACTATTTTATGATTGCAAATGGTAAAGAATGTGATTAAAGGCTCTTTTCCTATTTCAAAAGTTTTAGTTTTCGAGGGTAATAGCTACGTATGTTGAAAAAATGAAGATATTAGACTATTTTATGATTGCATATGGTAAAGAATGTGATTAAAGGCTCTTTTCCTATTTCAAAAGTTTTAGTTTTCGAGGGTAATAGCTACGTAAGTTGAAAAAATGAAGATATTAGACAATTTTATGATTGCACATGGTAAAGCATGTGATTAAAGGCTCTTTTCCTATTTCAAAAGTTTTAGTTTTCGAGGGTAATAGCTACGTATGTTGAAAAAATGAAGATATTAGACTATTTTATGATTGCAAATGGTAAAGAATATGATTAAAGGCTCTTTTCCTATTTCAAAAGATTTAGTTTTCGAGGGTAATAGCTACCTATGTCGACAAAATGAAGATATTAGACTATTTTATGATTGCACATGGTAAAGAATGTGATTAAAGGCTCTTTTCCTATTTCAAAAGTGTTAGTTTTTGAGGGTAATAGCTACGTATGTTGAAAAAATGAAGATATTAGACTATTTTATGATTGCAAATGGTAAAGAATGTGATTAAAGGCTCTTTTCCTATTTCAAAAGTTTTAGTTTTCGAGGTTAATAGCTACGTATGTTGAAAAAATGAAGATATTAGACTATTTTATGATTGCAAATGGTAAAGCATGTGATTAAAGGCTCTTTTCCTATTTCAAAAGTTTTCGTTTTCGAAGGTAATATCTAGGTCTGTTGAAAAAATGAAGATATTAGACTATTTTATGATTGCACATGGTAAAGAATGTGATTAAAGGTTCTTTTCCTATTTCAAAAGTTTTAGTTTTCGAGGGTAATAGCTACGTATGTTGAAAAAATGAAGATATTAGACAATTTTATGATTTCACATGGTAAAAAATGTGATTAAAGGCTCTTTTCCTTTTTCAAAAGTTTTAGTTTTCAAGGGTAATAGCTACGTATGTTGAAAAAATGAAGATATTAGACTATTTTATGATTGCACATGGTAAAGAATGTGATTAAAGGCTCTTTTCCTTTTTCAAAATTTTTAGTTTTCGAGGGTAATAGCTAATTATGTTGAAAAAATGAAGATATTAGACAATTTTATGATTGCACATGGTAAAGAATGTGATTAAAGGCTCTTTTCCTATTTCAAAAGTTTTAGTTTTCGAGGGTAATAGCTACGTATGTGGAAAAAATGAAGGTATTAGACTATTTTATGATTGCAAATGGTAAAGAATGTGATTAAAGGCTCTTTTCCTATTTCAAAAGTTTTAGTTTTCGAGGGTAATAGCTACGTATGTTGAAAAAATGAAGATATTAGACTATTTTATGATTGCAAATGGTAAAGCATGTGATTAAAGGCTCTTTTCCTATTCCAAAAATTTTAGTTTTCGAAGGTAATAGCTAGGTCTGTGGAAAAAATGAAGATATTAGACTATTTTATGATTGCACATGGTAAAGAATGTGATTAAAGGCTATTTTCCTATTTCAAAAGTTTTAGTTTTCGAGGGTAATAGCTACGTATGTTGAAAAAATGAAGATATTAGACAGCTTTATGATTTCACATGGTAAAGAATGTGATTAAAGGCTCTTTTCCTATTTCAAAAGTTTTAGTTTTCGAGGGTAATAGCTACGTATGTTGAACAAATAAAGATATTAGACTATTTTATGATTGCACATGGTAAAGAATGTGATTAAAGGCTCTTTTCCTTTTTCAAAATTTTTAGTTTTCGAGGGTAATAGCTACGTATGTTGAAAAAATGAAGATATTAGACTATTTTATGATTGCAAATGGTAAATAATGTGATTAAAGGCTCTTTTCCTATTTCAAAAGTTTTAGTTTTCGAGGGTAATAGCTACGTATGTTGAAAAAATGAAGATATTAGACTATTTTATGATTGCAAATGGTAAAGAATGTGATTAAAGGCTCTTTTCCTATTTCAAAAGTTTTAGTTTTCGAGGGTAATAGCTACGTATGTTGAAAAAATGAAGATATTAGACTATTTTATGATTTCATATGGTAAAGAATGTGATTAAAGGCTCTTTTCCTATTTCAAAAGTTTTAGTTTTCGAGGGTAATAGCTACGTATGTTGAAAAAATGAAGATATTAGACTATTTTATGATTGCAAATGGTAAAGAATATGATTAAAGGCTCTTTTCCTATTTCAAAAGTTTTAGTTTTCGAGGGTAATAGCTACGTATGTTGACAAAATGAAGATATTAGACTATTTTATGATTGCACATGGTAAAGAATGTGATTAAAGGCTCTTTTCCTATTTCAAAAGTTTTAGTTTTCGAGGGTAATAGCTACGTATGTTGAAAAAATGAAGATATTAGACAATTTTATGATTGCACATGGTAAAGCATGTGATTAAAGGCTCTTTTCCTATTTCAAAAGTGTTAGTTTTCGAGGGTAATAGCTACGTATGTTGAAAAAATGAAGATATTAGACTATTTTATGATTGCAAATGGTAAAGAATGTGATTAAAGGCTCTTTTCCTATTTCAAAAGTTTTAGTTTTCGAGGTTAATAGCTACGTATGTTGAAAAAATGAAGATATTAGACTATTTTATGATTGCAAATGGTAAAGCATGTGATTAAAGGCTCTTTTCCTATTTCAAAAGTTTTAGTTTTCGAAGGTAATAGCTAGGTCTGTGGAAAAAATGAAGATATTAGACTATTTTATGATTGCACATGGTAAAGAATGTGATTAAAGGCTCTTTTCCTATTTCAAAAGTTTTAGTTTTCGAGGGTAATAGCTACGTATGTTGAAAAAATGAAGATATTAGACAATTTTATGATTTCACATGGTAAAAAATGTGATTAAAGGCTCTTTTACTATTTCAAAAGTTTTAGTTTTCGAGGGTAATAGCTACGTATGTTGAAAAAATGAAGATATTAGACTATTTTATGATTGCACATGGTAAAGAATGTGATTAAAGGCTCTTTTCCTTTTTCAAAATTTTTAGTTTTCGAGGGTAATAGCTACTTATGTTGAAAAAATGAAGATATTAGACAATTTTATGATTGCACATGGTAAAGAATGTGATTAAAGGCTCTTTTCCTATTTCAAAAGTTTTAGTTTTCGAGGGTAATAGCTACGTATGTTGAAAAAATGAAGATATTAGACTATTTTATGATTGCAAATGGTAAAGCATGTGATTAAAGGCTCTTTTCCTATTTCAAAAATTTTAGTTTTCGAAGGTAATAGCTAGGTCTGTGGAAAAAATGAAGATATTAGACTATTTTATGATTGCACATGGTAAAGAATGTGATTAAAGGCTCTTTTCCTATTTCAAAAGTTTTAGTTTTCGAGGGTAATAGCTACGTATGTTGAAAAAATGAAGATATTAGACAATTTTATGATTTCACATGGTAAAGAATGTGATTAAAGGCTCTTTTCCTATTTCAAAAGTTTTAGTTTTCGAGGGTAATAGCTACGTATGTTGAACAAATGAAGATATTAGACTATTTTATGATTGCACATGGTAAAGAATGTGATTAAAGGCTCTTTTCCTTTTTCAAAATTTTTAGTTTTCGAGGGTAATAGCTACTTATGTTGAAAAAATGAAGATATTAGACAATTTTATGATTGGACATGGTAAAGAATGTGATTAAAGGCTCTTTTCCTATTTTAAAAGTTTTAGTTTTCGAGGGTAATAGCTACGTATGTTGAAAAAATGAAGATATTAGACTATTTTATGATTGCAAATGGTAAAGCATGTGATTAAAGGCTCTTTTCCTATTCCAAAAATTTTAGTTTTCGAAGGTAATAGCTAGGTCTGTGGAAAAAATGAAGATATTAGACTATTTTATGATTGCACATGGTAAAGAATGTGATTAAAGGCTATTTTCCTATTTCAAAAGTTTTAGTTTTCGAGGGTAATAGCTACGTATGTTGAAAAAATGAAGATATTAGACAGCTTTATGATTTCACATGGTAAAGAATGTGATTAAAGGCTCTTTTCCTATTTCAAAAGTTTTAGTTTTCGAGGGTAATAGCTACGTATGTTGAACAAATAAAGATATTAGACTATTTTATGATTGCACATGGTAAAGAATGTGATTAAAGGCTCTTTTCCTTTTTCAAAATTTTTATTTTTCGAGGGTAATAGCTACGTATGTTGAAAAAATGAAGATATTAGACTATTTTATGATTGCAAATGGTAAATAATGTGATTAAAGGCTCTTTTCCTATTTCAAAAGTTTTAGTTTTCGAGGGTAATAGCTACGTATGTTGAAAAAATGAAGATATTAGACTATTTTATGATTTCATATGGTAAAGAATGTGATTAAAGGCTCTTTTCCTATTTCAAAAGTTTTAGTTTTCGAGGGTAATAGCTACGTATGTTCAAAAAATGAAGATATTAGACTATTTTATGATTGCAAATGGTAAAGAATATGATTAAAGGCTCTTTTCCTATTTCAAAAGTTTTAGTTTTCGAGGGTAATAGCTACGTATGTTGACAAAATGAAGATATTAGACTATTTTATGATTGCACATGGTAAAGAATGTGATTAAAGGCTCTTTTCCTATTTCAAAAGTTTTAGTTTTCGAGGGTAATAGCTACGTATGTTGAAAAAATGAAGATATTAGACAATTTTATGATTGCACATGGTAAAGCATGTGATTAAAGGCTCTTTTCCTATTTCAAAAGTGTTAGTTTTCGAGGGTAATAGCTACGTATGTTGAAAAAATGAAGATATTAGACTATTTTATGATTGCAAATGGTAAAGAATGTGATTAAAGGCTCTTTTCCTATTTCAAAAGTTTTAGTTTTCGAGGTTAATAGCTACGTATGTTGAAAAAATGAAGATATTAGACTATTTTATGATTGCAAATGGTAAAGCACGTGATTAAAGGCTCTTTTCCTATTTCAAAAGTTTTAGTTTTCGAAGGTAATAGCTAGGTCTGTGGAAAAAATGAAGATATTAGACTATTTTATGATTGCACATGGTAAAGAATGTGATTAAAGGCTCTTTTCCTATTTCAAAAGTTTTAGTTTTCGAGGGTAATAGCTACGTATGTTGAAAAAATGAAGATATTAGACAATTTTATGATTTCACATGGTAAAAAATGTGATTAAAGGCTCTTTTACTATTTCAAAAGTTTTAGTTTTCGAGGGTAATAGCTAATTATGTTGAAAAAATGAAGATATTAGACTATTTTATGATTGCACATGGTAAAGAATGTGATTAAAGCCTCTTTTCCTTTTTCAAAATTTTTAGTTTTCGAGGGTAATAGCTACTTATGTTGAAAAAATGAAGATATTAGACAATTTTATGATTGCACATGGTAAAGAATGTGATTAAAGGCTCTTTTCCTATTTCAAAAGTTTTAGTTTTCGAGGGTAATAGCTACGTATGTTGAAAAAATGAAGATATTAGACTATTTTATGATTGCAAATGGTAAAGCATGTGATTAAAGGCTCTTTTCCTATTTCAAAAATTTTAGTTTTCGAAGGTAATAGCTAGGTCTGTGGAAAAAATGAAGATATTAGACTATTTTATGATTGCACATGGTAAAGAATGTGATTAAAGGCTCTTTTCCTATTTCAAAAGTTTTAGTTTTCGAGGGTAATAGCTACGTATGTTGAAAAAATGAAGATATTAGACCATATTATGATTTCACATGGTAAAGAATGTGATTAAAGGCTCTTTTCCTATTTCAAAAGTTTTAGTTTTCGAGGGTAATAGCTACGTATGTTGAACAAATGAAGATATTAGACTATTTTATGATTGCACATGGTAAAGAATGTGATTAAAGGCTCTTTTCCTTTTTCAAAATTTTTAGTTTTCGAGGGTAATAGCTACTTATGTTGAAAAAATGAAGATATTAGACAATTTTATGATTGGACATGGTAAAGAATGTGATTAAAGGCTCTTTTCCTATTTTAAAAGTTTTAGTTTTCGAGGGTAATAGCTACGTATGTTGAAAAAATGAAGATATTAGACTATTTTATGATTGCAAATGGTAAAGAATGTGATTAAAGGCTCTTTTCCTATTTCAAAAGTTTTAGTATTCGAGGGTAATAGCTAGATCTGTTGAAAAAATGAAGATATTAGACTATTTTATGATTGCACATGGTAAAGAATGTGATTAAAGGCTCTTTTCCTATTTCAATAGTTTTAGTTTTCGAGGGTAATAGCAACGTATGCTGAAAAAATGAAGATATTAGACTATTTTATGGTTGCACATGGTAAAGAATGTGATTAAAGGCTCTTTTCCTTTTTCAAAATTTTTAGTTTTCGAGGGTAATAGCTACTTATGTTGAAATAATGAAGATATTAGACTATTTTATGATTGCACATGGTAAAGAATGTGATTAAAGGCTCTTTTCCTATTTCAATAGTTTTAGTTTTCGAGGGTAATAGCAACGTATGCTGAAAAAATGAAGATATTAGACTATTTTATGATTGCACATGGTAAAGAATGTGATTAAAGGCTCTTTTCCTTTTTCAAAATTTTTAGTTTTCGAGGGTAATAGCTACTTATGTTGAAAAAATGAAGATATTAGACAATTTTATGATTGCACATGGTAAAGAATGTGATTAAAGGCTCTTTTCCTATTTCAAAAGTTTTAGTTTTCGAGGGTAATAGCTACGTATGTTGAAAAAATGAAGATATTAGACTATTTTATGATTGCAAATGGTAAAGAATGTGATTAAAGGCTCTTTTCCTATTTCAAAAGTTTTAGTATTCGAGGGTAATAGCTAGATCTGTTGAAACAATGAAGATATTAGATTATTTTATGATTGCACATGGTAAAGAATGTGATTAAAGGCTCTTTTCCTATTTCAATAGTTTTAGTTTTCGAGGGTAATAGCAACGTATGCTGAAAAAATGAAGATATTAGACTATTTTATGATTGCACATGGTAAAGAATGTGATTAAAGGCTCTTTTCCTATTTCAAAAGTTTTAGTTTTCGAGGGTAATAGCTACGTATGTTAAAAAAATGAAGATATTAGACTATTTTATGATTGCACATGGTAAAAAATGTGATTAAAGGCTCTTTTCCTATTTCAAAAGTTTTAGTTTTCAAGGGTAATAGCTACGTATGTTGAAAAAATGAAGATATTAGACTATTTTATGATTGCACATGGTAAAGAGTGTGATTAAAGGCTCTTTTCCTATTTCAATAGTTTTAGTTTTCGAGGGTAATAGCTACGTATGCTGAAAAAATGAAGATATTAGACTATTTTATGATTGCACATGGTAAAGAATGTGATTAAAGGCTCTTTTCCTATTTAAAAAGTTTTAGTTTTCGAGGGTAATAGCTACGTATGTTGAAAAAATGAAGATATTAGACAATTTTATGATCCGCAATCCCCAGTGCGAAAAATCGAATGATAAACTCAGCTGAAATCACGAACAGAAATGGGTAGAAACACAAGCAAAAACCATCCTTTTTGGCCCCAGGTAAGAGTTCTACGAAGCTTTCCAAATGCAAAGTCATATTCATCAATCTGGCCTAAGGTCCACTCTTTTCGTAAAAATCGCAGAGATTAGATCCTTGCCACTTTCTAGGAATAAGCTGAAATTGGGGTGCTAGGGGGGAAAAACACGACAAAACCAAAGTGTTGCTGTCACAGCACAAATATTGCAAAATTATAACTGTGCCTACACGCATTTAGTTTGCTTTTAATCGCAGAAAACGTTGGTTTATATAGTTCATTTACCTATCTTTGTTTTCAAGTGAGAAATTTTATCAAGGGGGGGGATGCAGAGTTAGGCTAAATTTGTTGCCATTATTTCCAAACAAATATAATGAGCATACATTATTCATGAAAACAAAAATATACGTTACGAAAACTGGGAAATACTAGATATTGTCTACTCCAAAACTTTCACGTTCGAAATGTGTTGCAGGGCATTACTACTTTTGGAGTTCCTTCTTTTTCTTAGCATGTTCAATAGTCTATATTTTGGGAATACTGAAAATGGAAGCTCAAAATATTCCAGGAATGGGAACTGAATAAAAGATGAAAAGTTTTTCTGAAATTTTGTAATTTCCAGGAATATTTTTTTCTGAAACTAATAACTATAAAAAAGAAACAAAACTATCCTTGCACAAAAGTAAACTCTTATGGGATTGTATAACATCAGACGTAAAGAACATAGAATAATCTATTCACATTCTTAGAACAAAGTTAAACGCCTTTTCCATATTTTCAGGAAAATTGGACCTTAGAAAAGTGGACCTCAAGTTCCTAGATCAAGATTGTTTTTGTTATTATAAAATCTTTGAATTTGACAAGATTTTTTTTTGTAATTTTTTTTTTGAATTTCAAAATTTGTCCCAGGCTATAATGAAAAAAGGTCTGGTTGCAAACAAACTCGCAGATCCAAAGAAGTCAGGCACTGGAGCTGTTCTCCTACAAAATAATTCTATATTGTACATTTAATCCTATCTATATATATAAAAATAAGTTGTCTGTGTGTGTGTGGGTCTTTCGGGTGACGTCATGATCGTGTGTTCACTGACGTCATGTTTTCGACTGACAAAGTTACAGATCGGGACATTGGGACACAAATGACGACCGGGACATCGGGACACAAACGACGACCGGGACACCGGCACATAGGGAATATAAATGACGACCGGGACACTCAAAGAGAAAGCGACCGGGACACAGGGAATGATCGATTAGCAATCACCATCAACAAAGCACCTGGACACAAATTACGACCAGGACACGGGGAGTATAAATGACGACCAGGACATAAGTAAAAAAACAAACTAAAAAAACTAAAAAAAGGTAAAAACTACAAAAAAAACTAAAAAGAAAAAAAAAAACTAAAAACTAATAAAAAAACTAAGAAAGCTAAAAAACTAAATAAGAAAAAAAATAAAAAAAGGAAAAAAAATGAAAAATAAAGGAGAAAAACAAAACTAAAAAAAATAAAAATAAAAAAAACTAAAAAAAAGAAAAAAACTAAAAAAAACTAAAAAGAAAAAAAGAGGAAAAATACAAAAATTTATTTCATCATATACCATTTCAAAAACGAATGTATATACAGACCCGGACACCGGGATACAAATGACGACCGGGACACAGGGAATATAAATGACGACCGGGACACAGGGACACAACTACAACGGGACACCGGGGGGAACAGGGGGATATATAAATGAAGACGGGTACACAGGGAATGTTCGATTAGCAATCACCATCAACAAAGCTCAAGGGCAATCATTAGAATCATGAGGTATAACTAAAAAAACTAAAAAAAAGGTAAAAAACTAAAACCTAAAAAAAAGACCAATTCAAAAACGAATCTATATACAGACCGGGACACCGGGACACAAATGACGACCGGGACACAAGGAATATAAATGACGCCCCGGACCCTCAAAGAGAAATCACAGACTGGGACACCGGGACACAAATGACGACCAGGACACAGGGAATATAAATGACGACCGGGACACAGGGACACAACTACAACGGGGACGCTGGGGGCACAGGGGGATATATAAGTAACGACGGCGACACGGGGAATCGTCGATTAGCAATCACCATAAACAAAGCTCAAGGACAATCATTAGAATCATGAGGTATAGATCTGAATACGGATTGTTTTCCCATGGGTTATTATATTTTGGATGTTCAAGAGTTGATAAACCTGACAATCTATTTATATGCACAGACAATGGGACAGCGAAGAATGTTGTATATTCGCAAGTTTTACGTAGTTAAAACATATATATATATATATATATATATATATATATATATATATATATATATATATATATATATATGTATATATATATATATATATATATATATATATATATATATATATATATATATATATATATATATATATATATATATATATGTTTTAACTACGTAAAACTTGCGAATATACAACATTCTTCGCTGTCCCATTGTCTGTGCATGTAATCTATATTCACAGGTGGGACATAGGGACACAACTACAATGGCGCGTAACTAATATGGGGCGTAACGACTTATGCGCTCGGGGGGGGCTTGGGGGGGGGGGGGCGCGAAGCGCCCTTACCAACTAGGTGTTGGGGTGGCGCGAAGCGCCACCCTAACAGCTAGTATTAAATAAACTGTGCGTATAATAATTCTTACATTTTTTCCATCTAAGCTCATAAACAGCAAAGAAGTAAAAATATTTACAAAATGAGAAGTAATTGTATGCTATTCTTTTTGGTTGAAGGTATTTTCATCAATATCTATATGTCTGTTTACTCCTGATCATCCCTCAGCAAATATTTCTAAATTTTCTTACCAGAAAACGATCTCTATTATTACAGAGAATGCTCCTACAAAACGACCTTGTAACTATAACATCCGATTTCGCCCAGGATAGATATGCCTAATACTCTCTCATGCTCAGATAAACAATGAAAACCACAAGATGCAAGAAGACATTGATTGCTATATGCTCACTTTGATGAGGTTCATCCGCATCAGTACTGACAGATATCTAAAACTAAAGGATAAAATATGCTTAGATAATGAGCTCAAATCAGCTTACTAATTTATAGAAAAAAGCTGTCTAGCAATGCAGAGTGAAAATCCATTATTAACAGTAGAATTCTGCCCAGTCAGAAACTAGTTAACTATGGTTGAGGTTGTCAAATTGAAAAGGATTGCCCTGTCAGACCCAGAAAAAAAAAATTAAATTGCACTTCATAATATCTTTATGCTGTCCATCTCAACAAAAAGTTCATTCACTAATTGTTTTGGCTTGGATGAACAAATCCATTGAGCTATTCATCAGAAACTTTGAAGTTTGTAACCTATCACAGAAGTCTAAACCGAAAAAAATTCTTCCTCCAGCATGAAATGCCCACCCTTAGGATTATGTTGGAGTTGATCTCTTCCAACTTGACAGTAAATATCTTATGGTCACTGTAGACTATTTCAGTAGTTATGTTGCGATTGATCTACATGAGACCAATGCCTATTCAACTAAAGTACCTGAATGTCTGAAGGAAGTTTTTCCAGACATGGAATTCCTTCAACCATCACCTCAGACAATTGCCTACAGTTCCATTGAGATGTATTGAAAAGTTTTATGAAAAACATGGGGCATAGATAGCTGAATTTCGACCCCACACTACCCCCTGTCTAATACCCTTTTAGAAAAGGCAAGTCAATATTCCAAAACTATAATAGGGACACACAAAAATTCACAAACGGTAAATACCTTGCACTTCTAGAACACAGAGAAATCCTGTTTGATGTCATTGCATCTTCAGTATTGCGCATATGAACAAGAACTTGAGATTTATCCTACATTGTACTACTGAACATCTAAAGCATAGAATAGTATCACAATCTGTATTTATAGATGCAAGAACAGAAGCACAAGAACGACAGAAATCTACTATAATCTTAAAACTAAGCTACAAAAAATTATACCAACAGGGCAGTCTATTAGAATTCTTGAAACAGATGGTACTTGGCGGAAAGCCAGCATCACTGACAAATTGCATAGTTGAGACTCCAAATGATAAACAGCAGAGGTAGAACCAAAAATAATTGAGACTCTCTGCAGAAGACAATATTAATGTCCCCCTTCTCCCCCCCAAAAAAAAAATTGCATCAGAAGGAAGTGGATAAGAATCCATCAAACTATAAAAGCCATACAAATAATTCCCCATCACCTCCAGTCAAAGAAAATATTGCAACCAAAATCCCAATAACAATAATTCTCAGCCTCACAGGATTACAGATTCTAGAAAAGAGACAACAGCAATTATTGATACAGGGAAATTACAACCAGAGGTAGCAGACAGATTAAACCACCATCAAGACTTAACTCGTGACTTCCCTTTTCAAAAGAAGAAATATGTAATGTCCTGGCTCCTTTGAATGGAGTGCTTTTCATCATTGTGCTGCATTAACTTACTTATTTGTGATATAGTTGCTTTACTTATTTCGTAGTCGCAAATGTCTTAATTGGTTGAGTTATCATAGGAGGGTAAGACCAGAGTTAGGAAAAATAATTTGAAAATAGGAAATGAGTGGTAATTATAGAAGAGCTGCACTATGATGGAACTGCACAGAGATAGCAGGCCAAGACTAAAAAGTATGAGTAGTTACTTTCCCGTGAACTTGGTCTTATACCAACCAGAGGGGTTACTCAACCAGAGGTGTGATATAGTTGCTTTACTTATGCTGTAATTATTTCAAGTGTTGTGACCTGGCTTTAAATAAAATGCTTAGATGCATCTACATTTAAAGATTATCAGTTTTATTCTTTTCTCTTTATTTTTCATATATCCTAGGGCTCATTCCAGAGTAATAGCTACGTATGTTGAAAAAATGAAGATATTAGACTATTTTATGATTGCACATGGTAAAGAATGTGATTAAAGGCTCTTTTCCTATTTCAAAAGTTTTAGTTTTCGAGGGTAATAGCTACGTATGTTGAAAAAATGAAGATATTAGACAATCTTGTGATTGCACATGTTAAAGCATGTGATTAAAGGCTCTTTTCCTATTTCAAAAGTTTTAGTTTTCGAGGGCAATAGCTACGTATGTTGAAAAAATGAAGATATTAGACTATTTTATGATTGCAAATGGTAAAGAATGTGATTAAAGGCTCTTTTCCTATTTCAAAAGTTTTAGTTTTTGAGGGTAATAGCTACGTATGTTGAAAAAATGAAGATATTAGACTATTTTATGATTGCACATGGTAAAGAATGTGATTAAAGGCTCTTTTCCTATTTCAAAAAGTTTAGTTTTCGAGGGTAATAGCTGAGTATGTTGAAAAAATGAAGATATTAGACCATTTTATGATTGCAAATGGTAAGGAATGTGATTAAAGGCTCTTTTCCTATTTCAAAAGTTTTAGTTTTCGAGGGTAATAGCTACGTATGTTGAAAAAATGAAGATATTAGACTATTTTGTGATTGCACATGGTAAAGAATGTGATTAAAGGCTCTTTTCCTATGTCAAAAGTTTTAGTTTTCGAGGGTAATAGCTACGTATGTTGAAAAAATGAAGATATTAGACTATTTTATGATTGCACATGGTAAAGAATGTGATTAAAGGCTCTTTTCCTATTTCAAAAGTTTTAGTTTTCGAGGGTAATAGCTACGTATGTTGAAAAAATGAAGATATTAGACTATTTTATGATTGCATATGGTAAAGAATGTGATTAAAGGCTCTTTTCCTATTTCAAAAGTTTTAGTTTTCGAGGGTAATAGCTACGTATGTTGAAAAAATGAAGATTTTAGACTAATTTATGATTGCAAATGGTAAAGAATGTGATTAAAGGCTCTTTTCCTATTTCAAAAGTTTTAGTTTTCGAGGGTAATAGCTACGTATGTTGAAAAAATGAAGATATTAGACTATTTTATGATTGCAAATGGTAAAGAATGTGATTAAAGGCTCTTTTCCTATTTCAAAAGCTTTAGTTTTCGAGGGTAATAGCTACGTATGTTAAAAAAAATGAAGATATTAGACTATTTTATGATTGCACATGATAAAGAATGTGATTAAAGGCTCTTTTCCTATTTCAAAAGTTTTAGTTTTCGAGGGTAATAGCTACGTATTTTGAAAAAATGAAGATATTAGACAATCTTATGATTGCACATGGTTTAGCATGTGATTAAAGGCTCTTTTTCTATTTCAAAAGTTTTAGTTTCCGAGGGTAATAGCTACGTATGTTGAAAAAATTAAGATATTAGACTATTTTATGATTGCACATGGAAAAGAATGTGATTAAAGGCTCTTTTCCTATTTCAAAAGTTTTAGTTTTCGAGGGTAATAGCTACGTATGTTGAAAAATGAAGATGTTAGACAATTTTATGATTGCACATGGTAAAGCATGTGATTAAAGGCTCTTTTCCTATTTCAAAAGTTTTAGTTTTTGAGGGTAATAGCTACGTATGTTGAAAAAATGAAGATATAAGACAATTTTATGATTGCACATGGTAAAGCATGTGATTAAAGGCTCTTTTCCTATTTCAAAAGTTTTAGTGTTCGAGGGTAATAGCTACGTATGTTAAAAAAACGAAGATATTAGACTATTTTATGATTGTACATGGTAAAGAATGTGATTAAAGGCTCTTTTCCTATTTCAAAAGTTTTAGTTTTCGAGGGTAATAGCTACGTATGTTGAAAATATGAAGATATTAGACAATTTTATGATTACACATGGTAATGCATGTGATTAAAGGCTCTTTTCCTATTTCAAAAGTTTTAGTTTTCGAGGGTAATAGCTACGTATGTTGAAAAAATGAAAATATTAGACTATTTTATGATTGCAAATGGTAAAGAATGTGATTAAAGGCTCTTTTTCTATTTCAAAAGTTTTAGTTTTCGAGGGTAATAGCTACGTATGTTGAAAAAATGAAGATATTAGACTATTTTATGATTGCACATGGTAAAGAATGTGATTAAAGGCTCTTTTCCTATTTCAAAAGTTTTAGTTTTCGAGGGTAATAGCTACGTATGTTGAAAAAATGAAGATATTAGACTATTTTATGATTGCAAATGATAGAGAATGTGATTAAAGCCTCTTTTCCTATTTCAAAAGTTTTAGTTTTCGAGGGTAATAGCTACGTATGTTGAAAAAATGAAGATATTAGACTATTTTATGATTGCAAATGGTAAAGAATGTGATTAAAGGCTCTTATCCTATTTCAAAAGTTTTAGTTTTCGAGGGTAATAGCTATGTATGTTGAAAAAATGAAGATATTAGACTATTTTATGATTGCAAATGGTAAAGCATGTGATTAAAGGCTCTTTTCCTATTTCAAAAGTTTTAGTTTTCGAAGGTAATAGCTAGGTCTGTGGAAAACAATGAAGATATTATACTATTTTATGATTGCACATGGTAAAGAATGTGATTAAAGGCTCTTTTCCTATTTCAAAAGTTTTAGTTTTCGAGGGTAATAGCTACGTATGTTGAAAAAATGAAGATATTAGACAATTTTATGATTTCACATGGTAAAGAATGTGATTAAAGGCTCTTTTCCTATTTCAAAAGTTTTAGTTTTCGATGGTAATAGCTACGTGTGTTGAAAAAATGAAGATATTAGACTATTTTATAATTGCAAATGGTAAAGAATGTGATTAAAGGCTCTTTTTCTATTTCAAAAGTTTTAGTTTTCGAGGGTAATAGCTACTTATGTTGAAAAAATGAAGATATTAGACAATTTTATGATTGCACAAGGTAAAGAATGTGATTAAAGGCTCTTTTCCTATTTCAAAAGTTTTAGTTTTCGAGGGTAATAGCTATGTATGTTGAAAAAATGAAGATATTAGACTATTTTATGATTGCAAATGGTAAAGAATGTGATTAAAGGCTCTTTTCCTATTTCAAAAGTTTTAGTTTTCGAGGGTAATAGCTACGTATGTTGAAAAAAATGAAGATATTAGACTATTTTATGATTGTACATGGTAAAGAATGTGATTAAAGGCTCTTTTCCTATTTCAAAAGTTTTAGTTTTCGAGGGTAATAGCTACGTATGTTGAAAAAATGAAGATATTAGACTATTTTATGATTGCAAATGGTAAAGAATGTGATTAAAGGCTCTTTTCCTATTTCAAAAGTTTTAGTTTTCGAGGGTAATAGCTACGTATGTTGAAAAAATGAAGATATTAGACTATTTTATGATTGCAAATGGTAAAGAATGTGACTAAAGGCTCTTTTCCTATTTCAAAAGTTTTAGTTTTCGAGGGTAATAGTTACGTATTTTGACAAAATGAAGATATTAGACAATTTTATGATTGCACAAGGTAAAGAATATGATTAAAGGCTCTTTTCCTATTTCAAAAGTTTTAGTTTTCGAGGGTAATAGCTACGTATGTTGAAAAAATGAAGATATTAGACTATTTTATGATTGCAAATGGTAAAGAATGTGATTAAAGGCTCTTTTCCTATATCAAAAGTTTTAGTTTTCGAGGGTAATAGCTACGTATGTTGAAAAACTGAAGATATTAGACTATTTTATGATTGCAAATGGTAAAGAATGTGATTAAAGGCTCTTTTCCTATGTCAAAAGTTTTAGTTTTCGAGGTTAATAGCTACGTATGTTGAAAAAATGAAGATATTAGACAATTTTATGATTGCACATGGTAAAGAATGTGATTAAAGACTCTTTTCCTATTTCAAAAGTTTTAGTTTTCGAGGGTAATAGCTACGTATGTTGAAAAAATGATGATATTAGACTATTTTATGATTGCAAATGGTAAAGAATGTGATTAAAGGCTCTTTTCCAATTTCAAAAGTTTTAGTTTTCGAGGGTAATAGCTACGTTTGTTGAAAAAATGAAGATATTAGACTATTTTATGATTGCACATGGTAAAGAATGTGATTAAAGGCTCTTTTCCTATTTCAAAAGTTTTAGTTTTCGAGGGTAATAGCTACGTATGTTGAAAAAATGAAGATATTAGACAATTTTATGATTGCACATGGTAAAGCATGTGATTAAAGGCTCTTTTCCTATTTCAAAAGTTTTAGTTTTCGAGGGTAATAGCTACGTATGTTGAAAAAATGAAGATATTAGACTATTTTATCATTGCAAATGTTAAAGAATGTGATTAAAGGCTCTTTTCCTATTTCAAAAGTTTTAGTTTTCGTGGGTAATAGCTACGTATGTTGAAAAAATGAAGATATTAGACTATTTTAGAATTGCAAATGGTAAAGAATGTGATTAAAGGCTCTTTTACTATTTCAAAAGTTTTAGTTTTCGAGGGTAATAGCTACGTATGTTGAAAAAATGAAGATATTAGACTATTTTATGATTGCAAATGGTAAAGAATGTGATTAAAGGCTCTTTTCCTATATCAAAAGTTTTAGTTTTCGAGGGTAATAGCTACGTATGTTGAAAAAATGAAGATATTAGACTATTTTATGATTGCAAATGGTAAAGAATGTGATTAAAGGCTCTTTTCCTATGTCAAAAGTTTTAGTTTGCGAGGTTAATAGCTACGTATGTTGAAAAAATGAAGATATTAGACAATTTTATGATTGCACATGGTAAAGAATGTGATTAAAGACTCTTTTCCTATTTCAAAAGTTTTAGTTTTCGAGGGTAATAGCTACGTATGTTGAAAAAATGATGATATTAGACTATTTTATGATTGCAAATGGTAAAGAATGTGATTAAAGGCTCTTTTCCAATTTCAAAAGTTTTAGTTTTCGAGGGTAATAGCTATGTATGTTGAAAAAATGAAGATATTAGACTATTTTATGATTGCACATGGTAAAGAATGTGATTAAAGGCTCTTTTCCTATTTCAAAAGTTTTAGTTTTCGAGGGTAATAGCTACGTATGTTGAAAAAATGAAGATATTAGACAATTTTATGATTGCACATGGTAAAGCATGTGATTAAAGGCTCTTTTCCTATTTCAAAAGTTTTAGTTTTCGAGGGTAATAGCTACGTATGTTGAAAAAATGAAGATATTAGACTATTTTATGATTGGACATGGTAAAGAATGTGATTAAAGGCTCTTTTCCTATTTCAAAAGTTTTAGTTTTCGAGGGTAATAGCTACGTATGTTGAAAAAATGAAGATATTAGACTATTTTATGATTGCAAATGGTAAAGAATGTGATTAAAGGCTCTTTTCCTATTTCAAAAGTTTTAGTTTTCGAGGGTAATAGCTACGTATGTTGAAAAAATGAAGATATTAGACTATTTAATGATTGCACATGGTAAAGAATGTGATTAAAGGCTCT
Source organism: Artemia franciscana (assembly GCF_032884065.1). Classification (NCBI taxonomy): domain Eukaryota; kingdom Metazoa; phylum Arthropoda; class Branchiopoda; order Anostraca; family Artemiidae; genus Artemia; species Artemia franciscana. The sequence continues at coordinate 13,707 of NW_027063188.1, read as the reverse complement.
TTTCCTATTTCAAAAGTTTTAGTTTTCGAGGTTAATAGCTACGTATGTTGAAAAAATGAAGATATTAGACTATTTTATGATTGCAAATGGTAAAGCATGTGATTAAAGGCTCTTTTCCTATTTCAAAAGTTTTAGTTTTCGAAGGTAATAGCTAGGTCTGTGGAAAAAATGAAGATATTAAACTGTTTTATGATTGCACATGGTAAAGAATGTGATTAAAGGCTCTTTTCCTATTTCAAAAGTTTTAGTTTTCGAGGGTAATAGCTACGTATGTTGAAAAAATGAAGATATTAGACAATTTTATGATTTCACATGGTAAAGAATGTGATTAAAGGCTCTTTTCCTATTTCAAAAGTTTTAGTTTTCGAGGGTAATAGCTATGTATGTTGAAAAAATGAAGATATTAGACTATTTTATGATTGCAAATGGTAAAGAATGTGACTAAAGGCTCTTTTCCTATTTCAAAAGTTTTAGTTTTCGAGGGTAATAGTTACGTATTTTGACAAAATGAAGATATTAGACAATTTTATGATTGCACAAGGTAAAGAATATGATTAAAGGCTCTTTTCCTATTTCAAAAGTTTTAGTTTTCGAGGGTAATAAATACGTATGTTGAAAAAATGAAGATATTAGACTATTTTATGATTGCAAATGGTAAAGAATGTGATTAAAGGCTCTTTTCCTATATCAAAAGTTTTAGTTTTCGAGGGTAATAGCTACGTATGTTGAAAAAATGAAGATATTAGACTATTTTATGATTGCAAATGGTAAAGAATGTGACTAAAGGCTCTTTTCCTATTTCAAAAGTTTTAGTTTTCGAGGGTAATAGTTACGTATTTTGACAAAATGAAGATATTAGACAATTTTATGATTGCACAAGGTAAAGAATATGATTAAAGGCTCTTTTCCTATTTCAAAAGTTTTAGTTTTCGAGGGTAATAGCTATGTATGTTGAAAAAATGAAGATATTAGACTATTTTATGATTGCAAATGGTAAAGAATGTGACTAAAGGCTCTTTTCCTATTTCAAAAGTTTTAGTTTTCGAGGGTAATAGTTACGTATTTTGACAAAATGAAGATATTAGACAATTTTATGATTGCACAAGGTAAAGAATATGATTAAAGGCTCTTTTCCTATTTCAAAAGTTTTAGTTTTCGAGGGTAATAGCTACGTATGTTGAAAAAATGAAGATATTAGACTATTTTATGATTGCAAATGGTAAAGAATGTGATTAAAGGCTCTTTTCCTATGTCAAAAGTTTTAGTTTTCGAGGTTAATAGCTACGTATGTTGAAAAAATGAAGATATTAGACAATTTTATGATTGCACATGGTAAAGAATGTGATTAAAGACTCTTTTCCTATTTCAAAAGTTTTAGTTTTCGAGGGTAATAGCTACGTATGTTGAAAAAATGATGATATTAGACTATTTTATGATTGCAAATGGTAAAGAATGTGATTAAAGGCTCTTTTCCAATTTCAAAAGTTTTAGTTTTCGAGGGTAATAGCTACGTATGTTGAAAAAATGATGATATTAGACTATTTTATGATTGCAAATGGTAAAGAATGTGATTAAAGGCTCTTTTCCAATTTCAAAAGTTTTAGTTTTCGAGGGTAATAGCTACGTATGTTGAAAAAATGAAGATATTAGACTATTTTATGATTGCACATGGTAAAGAATGTGATTAAAGGCTCTTTTCCTATTTCAAAAGTTTTAGTTTTCGAGGGTAATAGCTACGTATGTTGAAAAAATGAAGATATTAGACAATTTTATGATTTCACATGGTAAAGAATGTGATTAAAGGCTCTTTTCCTATTTCAAAAGTTTTAGTTTTCGAGGGTAATAGCTATGTATGTTGAAAAAATGAAGATATTAGACTATTTTATGATTGCAAATGGTAAAGAATGTGACTAAAGGCTTTTTTCCTATTTCAAAAGTTTTAGTTTTCGAGGGTAATAGTTACGTATTTTGACAAAATGAAGATATTAGACAATTTTATGATTGCACAAGGTAAAGAATATGATTAAAGGCTCTTTTCCTATTTCAAAAGTTTTAGTTTTCGAGGGTATAAATACGTATGTTGAAAAAATGAAGATATTAGACTATTTTATGATTGCAAATGGTAAAGAATGTGATTAAAGGCTCTTTTCCTATATCAAAAGTTTTAGTTTTCGAGGGTAATAGCTACGTATGTTGAAAAAATGAAGATATTAGACTATTTTATGATTGCAAATGGTAAAGAATGTGACTAAAGGCTCTTTTCCTATTTCAAAAGTTTTAGTTTTCGAGGGTAATAGTTACGTATTTTGACAAAATGAAGATATTAGACAATTTTATGATTGCACAAGGTAAAGAATATGATTAAAGGCTCTTTTCCTATTTCAAAAGTTTTAGTTTTCGAGGGTAATAGCTACGTATGTTGAAAAAATGAAGATATTAGACTATTTTATGATTGCAAATGGTAAAGAATGTGATTAAAGGCTCTTTTCCTATTTCAAAAGTTTTAGTTTTCGAGGGTAATAGCTACGTATGTTGACAAAATGAAGATATTAGACTATTTTATGATTGCAAATGGTAAAGAATGTGATTAAAGGCTCTTTTCCTATTTCAAAAGTTTTAGTTTTCGAGGGTAATAGCTACGTATGTTGAAAAAATGAAGATATTAGACTATTTTATGATTGCAAATGGTAAAGAATGTGATTAAAGGCTCTTTTCCTATGTCAAAAGTTTTAGTTTTCGAGGGTAATAGCTACGTATGTTGAAAAAATGAAGATATTAGACTATTTTATGATTGCACATGGTAAAGAATGTGATTAAAGGCTCTTTTCCTATTTCAAAAGTTTTAGTTTTCGAGGGTAATAGCTACGTATGTTGAAAAAATGAAGATATTAGACTATTTTATGATTGCAAATGGTAAAGAATGTGATTAAAGGCTCTTTTCCAATTTCAAAAGTTTTAGTTTTCGAGGGTAATAGCTACGTATGTTGAAAAAATGAGATATTAGACTATTTTATGATTGCAAATGGTAAAGAATGTGATTAAAGGCTCTTTTCCTATTTCAAAAGTTTTAGTTTTCGAGGGTAATAGCTACGTATGTTGAAAAAATGAAGATATTAGACTATTTTATGATTGCACATGGTAAAGAATGTGATTAAAGGCTCTTTTCCTATTTCAAAAGTTTTAGTTTTCGAGGGTAATAGCTACGTATGTTGAAAAAATGAAGATATTAGACTATTTTATGATTGCACATGGTAAAGAATGTGATTAAAGGCTCTTTTCCTATTTCAAAAGTTTTAGTTTTCGAGGGTAATAGCTACGTATGTTGAAAAAATGAAGATATTAGACTATTTTATGATTGACATGGTAAAGAATGTGATTAAAGGCTCTTTTCCTATTTCAAAAGTTTTAGTTTTCGAGGGTAATAGCTACGTATGTTGAAAAAATGAAGATATTAGACTATTTTATGATTGCACATGGTAAAGAATGTGATTAAAGGCTCTTTTCCTATTTCAAAAGTTTTAGTTTTCGAGGTTAATAGCTACGTATGTTGAAAAAATGAAGATATTAGACTATTTTATGATTGCAAATGGTAAAGAATGTGATTAAAGGCTCTTTTCCTATTTCAAAAGTTTTAGTTTTCGAGGGTAATAGCTACGTATGTTGAAAAAATGAAGATATTAGACTATTTTATGATTGCACATGGTAAAGAATGTGATTAAAGGCTCTTTTCCTATTTCAAAAGTTTTAGTTTTCGAGGTAATAGCTACGTATGTTGAAAAAATGAAGATATTAGACTATTTTATGATTGCAAATGGTAAAGAATGTGATTAAAGGCTCTTTTCCTATTTCAAAAGTTTTAGTTTTCGAGGTAATAGCTACGTATGTGAAAAAATGAAGATATTAGACTATTTTATGATTGCACATGGTAAAGAATGTGATTAAAGGCTCTTTTCCTATTTCAAAAGTTTTAGTTTTCGAGGGTAATAGCTACGTATGTTGAAAAAATGAAGATATTAGACTATTTTATGATTGCACATGGTAAAGAATGTGATTAAAGGCTCTTTTCCTATTTCAAAAGTTTTAGTTTTCGAGGGTAATAGCTACGTATGTTGAAAAAATGAAGATATTAGACTATTTTATGATTGCAAATGGTAAAGAATGTGACTAAAGGCTCTTTTCCTATTTCAAAAGTTTTCGTTTTCGAGGGTAATAGTTACGTATTTGACAAAATGAAGATATTAGACAATTTTATGATTGCACAAGGTAAAGAATATGATTAAAGGCTCTTTTCCTATTTCAAAAGTTTTAGTTTTCGAGGGTAATAGCTACGTATGTTGAAAAAATGAAGATATTAGACTATTTTATGATTGCAAATGGTAAAGAATGTGATTAAAGGCTCTTTTCCTATTTCAAAAGTTTTAGTTTTCGAGGGTAATAGCTACGTATGTTGAAAAAATGAAGATATTAGACTATTTTATGATTGCAAATGGTAAAGAAAGTGATTAAAGGCTCTTTTCCTATTTCAAAAGTTTTAGTTTTCGAGGGTAATAGCTACGTATGTTGACAAAATGAAGATATTAGACTATTTTATGATTGCACAATGGTAAAGAATGTGATTAAAGGCTCTTTTCCTATTTCAAAAGTTTTAGTTTTCGAGGGTAATAGCTACGTATGTTGAAAAAAATGAAGATATTAGACTATTTTATGATTGCAAATGGTAAAGAATGTGATTAAAGGCTCTTTTCCTATTTCAAAAGTTTTAGTTTTCGAGGGTAATAGCTACGTATGTTGAAAAAATGAAGATATTAGACTATTTTATGATTGCACAATGGTAAAGAATGTGATTAAAGGCTCTTTTCCTATTTCAAAAGTTTTAGTTTTCGAGGGTAATAGCTACGTATGTTGAAAAAATGAAGATATTAGACTATTTTATGATTGCAAATGGTAAAGAATGTGATTAAAGGCTCTTTTCCTATTTCAAAAGTTTTAGTTTTCGAGGGTAATAGCTACGTATGTTGAAAAAATGAAGATATTAGACTATTTTATGATTGCACATGGTAAAGAATGTGATTAAAGGCTCTTTTCCTATTTCAAAAGTTTTAGTTTTCGAGGGTAATAGCTACGTATGTTGAAAAAATGAAGATATTAGACTATTTTATGATTGCAAATGGTAAAGAATGTGATTAAAGGCTCTTTTCCAATTTCAAAAGTTTTAGTTTTCGAGGGTAATAGCTACGTATGTTGAAAAAATGAAGATATTAGACTATTTTATGATTGCACATGGTAAAGAATGTGATTAAAGGCTCTTTTCCTATTTCAAAAGTTTTAGTTTTCGAGGGTAATAGCTACGTATGTTGAAAAAATGAAGATATTAGACTATTTTATGATTGCACATGGTAAAGAATGTGATTAAAGGCTCTTTTCCTATTTCAAAAGTTTTAGTTTTCGAGGGTAATAGCTACGTATGTTGAAAAAATGAAGATATTAGACTATTTTATGATTGCAAATGGTAAAGAATGTGATTAAAGGCTCTTTTCCTATTTCAAAAGTTTTAGTTTTCGAGGGTAATAGCTACGTATGTTGAAAAAATGAAGATATTAGACTATTTTATGATTGCAAATGGTAAAGAATGTGATTAAAGGCTCTTTTCCTATTTCAAAAGTTTTAGTTTTCGAGGGTAATAGCTACGTATGTTGAAAAAATGAAGATATTAGACTATTTTATGATTGCAAATGGTAAAGAATGTGATTAAAGGCTCTTTTCCTATTTCAAAAGTTTTAGTTTTCGAGGGTAATAGCTACGTATGTTGAAAAAATGAAGATATTAGACTATTTTATGATTGCAAATGGTAAAGAATGTGATTAAAGGCTCTTTTCCTATGTCAAAAGTTTTAGTTTGCGAGGTTAATAGCTACGTATGTTGAAAAAATGAAGATATTAGACAATTTTATGATTGCACATGGTAAAGAATGTGATTAAAGGCTCTTTTCCTATTTCAAAAGTTTTAGTTTTCGAGGGTAATAGCTACGTATGTTGAAAAAATGAAGATATTAGACTATTTTATGATTGCAAATGGTAAAGAATGTGATTAAAGGCTCTTTTCCTATTTCAAAAGTTTTAGTTTTCGAGGGTAATAGCTACGTATGTTGAAAAAATGAAGATATTAGACTATTTTATGATTGCACATGGTAAAGAATGTGATTAAAGGCTCTTTTCCTATTTCAAAAGTTTTAGTTTTCGAGGGTAATAGCTACGTATGTTGAAAAAATGAAGATATTAGACTATTTTATGATTGCACATGGTAAAGAATGTGATTAAAGGCTCTTTTCCTATTTCAAAAGTTTTAGTTTTCGAGGGTAATAGCTACGTATGTTGAAAAAATGAAGATATTAGACTATTTTATGATTGACATGGTAAAGAATGTGATTAAAGGCTCTTTTCCTATTTCAAAAGTTTTAGTTTTCGAGGGTAATAGCTACGTATGTTGAAAAAATGAAGATATTAGACTATTTTATGATTGCACATGGTAAAGAATGTGATTAAAGGCTCTTTTCCTATTTCAAAAGTTTTAGTTTTCGAGGGTAATAGCTACGTATGTTGAAAAAATGAAGATATTAGACTATTTTATGATTGCAAATGGTAAAGAATGTGATTAAAGGCTCTTTTCCTATTTCAAAAGTTTTAGTTTTCGAGGGTAATAGCTACGTATGTTGAAAAAATGAAGATATTAGACAATTTTATGATTGCACATGGTAAAGAATGTGATTAAAGGCTCTTTTCCTATTTCAAAAGTTTATAGTTTTCGAGGGTAATAGCTATGTATGTTGAAAAAATGAAGATATAGACTATTTTATGATTGCAAATGGTAAAGAATGTGATTAAAGGCTCTTTTCCTATTTCAAAAGTTTTAGTTTTCGAGGGTAATAGCTACGTATTTGAAAAATGAAGATATTAGACAATTTTATGATTGCACAAGGTAAAGAATGTGATTAAAGGCTCTTTTCCTATTTCAAAAGTTTTAGTTTTCGAGGGTAATAGCTACGTATGTTGAAAAAATGAAGATATTAGACTATTTTATGATTGCAAATGGTAAAGAATGTGATTAAAGGCTCTTTTCCTATTTCAAAAGTTTTAGTTTTCGAGGGTAATAGCTACGTATGTTGAAAATATGAAGATATTAGACTATTTTATGATTGCAAATGGTAAAGAATGTGATTAAAGGCTCTTTTCCTATGTCAAAAGTTTTAGTTTTCGAGGTAATAGCTACGTATGTTGAAAAAATGAAGATATTAGACAATTTTATGATTGCACATGGTAAAGAATGTGATTAAAGGCTCTTTTCCTATTTCAAAAGTTTTAGTTTTCGAGGGTAATAGCTACGTATGTTGAAAAAATGAAGATATTAGACTATTTTATGATTGCAAATGGTAAAGAATGTGATTAAAGGCTCTTTTCCTATTTCAAAAGTTTTAGTTTTCGAGGGTAATAGCTACGTATGTTGAAAAAATGAAGATATTAGACTATTTTATGATTGCACATGGTAAAGAATGTGATTAAAGGCTCTTTTCCTATTTCAAAAGTTTTAGTTTTCGAGGGTAATAGCTACGTATGTTGAAAAAATGAAGATATTAGACTATTTTATGATTGCAAATGGTAAAGAATGTGATTAAAGGCTCTTTTCCTATTTCAAAAGTTTTAGTTTTCGAGGGTAATAGCTACGTATGTTGAAAAAATGAAGATATTAGACTATTTTATGATTGCAAATGGTAAAGAATGTGATTAAAGGCTCTTTTCCTATGTCAAAAGTTTAGTTTTCGAGGGTAATAGCTAACGTATGTTGAAAAAATGAAGATATTAGACTATTTTATGATTGCAAATGGTAAAGAATGTGATTAAAGGCTCTTTTCCTATTTCAAAAGTTTTAGTTTTCGAGGGTAATAGCTACGTATGTTGAAAAAATGAAGATATTAGACTATTTTATGATTGCAAATGGTAAAGAATGTGATTAAAGGCTCTTTTCCTATGTCAAAAGTTTTAGTTTTCGAGGGTAATAGCTACGTATGTTGAAAAAATGAAGATATTAGACAATTTTATGATTGCACATGGTAAAGAATGTGATTAAAGGCTCTTTTCCTATTTCAAAAGTTTTAGTTTTCGAGGGTAATAGCTACGTATGTTGAAAAAATGAAGATATTAGACTATTTTATGATTGCAAATGGTAAAGAATGTGATTAAAGGCTCTTTTCCAATTTCAAAAGTTTTAGTTTTCGAGGGTAATAGCTACGTATGTTGAAAAAATGAAGATATTAGACTATTTTATGATTGCACATGGTAAAGAATGTGATTAAAGGCTCTTTTCCTATTTCAAAAGTTTTAGTTTTCGAGGGTAATAGCTACGTATGTTGAAAAAATGAAGATATTAGACAATTTTATGATTGCACATGGTAAAGCATGTGACCAAAGGCTCTTTTCCTATTTCAAAAGTTTAAGTTTTCGAGGGTAATAGCTACGTATGTTGAAAAAATGAAGATATTAAACTATTTTATGATTGCACATGGTAAAGAATGTGATTAAAGGCTCTTTTCCTATTTCAAAAGTTTTAGTTTTCGAGGGTAATAGCTACGTATGCTGAAAAAAGAAGATATTAGACTATTTTATGATTGCACATGGTAAAGAATGTGATTAAAGGCTCTTTTCCTATTTCAAAAGTTTTAGTTTTCGAGGGTAATAGCTACGTATGTTGAAAAAAATGAAGATATTAGACGAATTTATGATTGCAAATGGTAAAGAATGTGATTAAAGGCTCTTTTCCTATTTCAAAAGTTTTAGTTTTCGAGGGTAATAGCTACGTATGTTGAAAAAATGAAGATATTAGACTATTTTATGATTGCAAATGTGATTAGAGGCTCTTTTCCTATTTCAAAAGTTTTAGTTTTCGAGGGTAATAGCTACGTATGTTGAAAAAATGAAGCTATTAGACTATTTTATGATTGCACATGGTAAAGAATGTGATTAAAGGCTCTTTTCCTATTTCAAAAGTTTTAGTTTTCGAGGGTAATAGCTACGTATGTTGAAAAAATGAAGATATTAGACAATTTTATGATTGCACATGGTAAAGCATGTGATTAAAGGCTCTTTTCCTATTTCAAAAGTTTTAGTTTTCGAAGGTAATAGCTACGTATGCTGAAAAAATGAAGATATTAGACTTTTTTATGATTGCACATGGTAAAGAATGTGATTAAAGGCTCTTTTCCTATTTCAAAAGTTTTAGTTTTCGAGGGTAATAGCTACGTATGTTGAAAAAATGAAGATATTAGACTATTTTATGATTGCAAATGGTAAAGAATGTGATTAAAGGCTCTTTTCCTATGTCAAAAGTTTTAGTTTTCGAGGGTAATAGCTACGTATGTTGAAAAAATGAAGATATTAGACTATTTTACGATTGCACATGGTAAAGAATGTGATTAAAGGCTCTTTTCCTATTTCAAAAGTTTTAGTTTTCGAGGGTAATAGCTACGTATGTTGAAAAAATGAAGATATTAGACTATTTTATGATTGCAAATGGTAAAGAATGTGATTAGAGGCTCTTTTCCTATTTCAAAAGTTTTAGTTTTCGAGGGTAATAGCTACGTATGTTGAAAAAATGAAGATCTTAGACTATTTTATGATTGCACATGGTAAAGAATGTGATTAAAGGCTCTTTTCCTATTTCAAAAGTTTTAGTTTTCGAGGGTAATAGCTACGTATGCTGAAAAAATGAAGATATTAGACTATTTTATGATTGCACATGGTAAAGAATGTGATTAAAGGCTCTTTTCCTATTTCAAAAGTTTTAATTTTGGAGGGTAATAGCTACGTATGTTGAAAAAATGAAGATATTAGACCATTTTATGATTGCACATGGTAAAGAATGTGATTAAAGGCTCTTTTCCTATTTCAAAAGTTTTAGTTTTCGAGGGTAATAGCTACGTATGTTGAAAAAATGTAGATATTAGACTATTTTATGATTGCACATGGTAAAAAATGTGATTAAAGGCTCTTTTCCTATTTCAAAAGTTTTAGTTTTCGAAGGTAATAGCTAGGTCTGTTGAAAAAATGAAGATATTAGACTATTTTATGATTGCAAATGGTAAAGAATGTGATTAAAGGCTCTTTTCCTATTTCAAAAGTTTTAGTTTTCGAGGGTAATAGCTACGTATGTTGAAAAAATGAAGATATTAGACAATTTTATGACTGCACATGGTAAAGAATGTGATTAAAGGCTCTTTTCCTATTTCAAAAGTTTTAGTTTTCGAGGGTAATAGCTACGTATGTTGAAAAAATGAAGATATTAGACTATTTTATGATTGCAAATGGTAAAGAATGTGATTAAAGGCTCTTTTCCTATTTCAAAAGTTTTAGTTTTTGAGGGTAATAGCTTTGTCTGTGGAAAAAATTAGGATATTAGACAATTTTATGATTGCACATGGTAAAGAATGTGATTAAAGGCTCTTTTCCTATATCAAAAGTTTTAGTTTTCGAGGGTAATAGCTACGTATGTTGAAAAAATGAAGATATTAGACTATTTTATGATTGCAAATGGTAAAGAATGTGATTAAAGGCTCTTTTCCTATTTCAAAAGTTTTAGTTTTCGAGGGTAATAGCTACGTATGTTGAAAAAATGAAGATATTAGACTATTTCATGATTGCACATGGTAAAGAATGTGATTAAAGGCTCTTTTCCTATGTAAAAAGTTTTAGTTTTCGAGGGTAATTGCTTTGTCTGTGGAAAAAATGAAGATATTAGACAATTTTATGATTGCACATGAACAAAAATGTGATTAAAGGCTCTTTTCCTATTTCAAAAGTTTAAGTTTTCGAGGGTAATAGCTACGTATGTTGAAAAAATGAAGATATTAGACTATTTTATGATTGCAGATGGTAAAGAATGTGATTAAAGGCTCTTTTCCTATTTCAAAAGTTTTAGTTTTCGAGGGTAATAGCTACGTATGTTGAAAAAAATGAAGATATCAGACTATTTTATGATTGCAAATGGTAAAGAATGTAATTAAAGGCTCTTTTCCTATGTCAAAAGTTTTAGTTTTCGAGGATAATAGCTATGTATGTTGAAAAAATGAAGATATTAGACTATTTTATCATTGCAAATGGTAAAGAATGTGATTAAAGGCTCTTTTCCTATTTCAAAAGTTTTAGTTTTCGAGGGTAATAGCTACGTATGTTGAAAAAATGAAGATATTAGACTATTTTATGATTGCAAATGGTAAAGAATGTGATTAAAGGCTCTTTTCCTACGTATGTTGAAAAAATGAATATATTAGACTATTTTATGATTGCAAATGGTAAAGAATGTGATTAAAAGCTCTTTTCCTATTTCAATAGTTTTAGTTTTCGAGGGTAATAGCTACATATGCTGAAAAAATGAAGATATTAGACTATTTTATGATTGCACATGGTAAAGAATGTGATTAAAGGCTCTTTTCCTATTTCAAAAGTTTTAGTTTTCGAGGGTAATAGCTACGTATGTTGAAAAAATGAAGATATTAGACTATTTTATGATTGCAAATGGTAAAGAATGTGATTAAAGGCTCTTTTCCTATGTCAAAAGTTTTAGTTTTCGAGGGTAATAGCTACGTATGTTGAAAAAATGAAGATATTAGACTATTTTACGATTGCACATGGTAAAGAATGTGATTAAAGGCTCTTTTCCTATTTCAAAAGTTTTAGTTTTCGAGGGTAATAGCTACGTATGTTGAAAAAATGAAGATATTAGACTATTTTATGATTGCAAATGGTAAAGAATGTGATTAGAGGGCTCTTTTCCTATTTCAAAAGTTTTAGTTTTCGAGGGTAATAGCTACGTATGTTGAAAAAATGAAGATCTTAGACTATTTTATGATTGCACATGGTAAAGAATGCGATTAAAGGCTCTTTTCCTATTTCAAAAGTTTTAGTTTTCGAGGGTAATAGCTACGTATGCTGAAAAAAATGAAGATATTAGACTATTTTATGATTGCACATGGTAAAGAATGTGATTAAAGGCTCTTTTCCTATTTCAAAAGTTTTAATTTTGGAGGGTAATAGCTACGTATGTTGAAAAAATGAAGATATTAGACTATTTTATGATTGCAAATGGGTAAAGAATGTGATTAAAGGCTCTTTTCCTATTTCAAAAGTTTTAGTTTTCGAGGGTAATAGCTACGTATGTTGAAAAAATGAAGATATTAGACTATTTTATGATTGCACATGGTAAAGAATGTGATTAAAGGCTCTTTTTCCTATTTCAAAAGTTTTAGTTTTCGAGGGTAATAGCTACGTATGTTGAAAAAATGTAGATATTAGACTATTTTATGATTGCACATGGTAAAAAATGTGATTAAAGGCTCTTTTCCTATTTCAAAAGTTTTAGTTTTCGAAGGTAATAGCTAGGTCTGTTGAAAAAATGAAGATATTAGACTATTTTATGATTGCAAATGGTAAAGAATGTGATTAAAGGCTCTTTTCCTATTTCAAAAGTTTTAGTTTTCGAGGGTAATAGCTACGTATGTTGAAAAAATGAAGATATTAGACAATTTTATGACTGCACATGGTAAAGAATGTGATTAAAGGCTCTTTTCCTATTTCAAAAGTTTTAGTTTTCGAGGGTAATAGCTACGTATGTTGAAAAAATGAAGATATTAGACTATTTTATGATTGCAAATGGTAAAGAATGTGATTAAAGGCTCTTTTCCTATTTCAAAAGTTTTAGTTTTTGAGGGTAATAGCTTTGTCTGTGGAAAAAATTAGGATATTAGACAATTTTATGATTGCACATGGTAAAGAATGTGATTAAAGGCTCTTTTCCTATATCAAAAGTTTTAGTTTTCGAGGGTAATAGCTACGTATGTTGAAAAAATGAAGATATTAGACTATTTTATGATTGCAAATGGTAAAGAATGTGATTAAAGGCTCTTTTCCTATTTCAAAAGTTTTAGTTTTCGAGGGTAATAGCTACGTATGTTGAAAAAATGAAGTATTAGACTATTTCATGATTGCACATGGTAAAGAATGTGATTAAAGGCTCTTTTCCTATGTAAAAAGTTTTAGTTTTCGAGGGTAATTGCTTTGTCTGTGGAAAAAATGAAGATATTAGACAATTTTATGATTGCACATGAACAAGAATGTGATTAAAGGCTCTTTTCCTATTTCAAAAGTTTAAGTTTTCGAGGGTAATAGCTACGTATGTTGAAAAAATGAAGATATTAGACTATTTTATGATTGCAGATGGTAAAGAATGTGATTAAAGGCTCTTTTCCTATTTCAAAAGTTTTAGTTTTCGAGGGTAATAGCTACGTATGTTGAAAAAATGAAGATATCAGACTATTTTATGATTGCAAATGGTAAAGAATGTAATTAAAGGCTCTTTTCCTATGTCAAAAGTTTTAGTTTTCGAGGATAATAGCTATGTATGTTGAAAAAATGAAGATATTAGACTATTTTATCATTGCAAATGGTAAAGAATGTGATTAAAGGCTCTTTTCCTATTTCAAAAGTTTTAGTTTTCGAGGGTAATAGCTACGTATGTTGAAAAAATGAAGATATTAGACTATTTTATGATTGCAAATGGTAAAGAATGTGATTAAAGGCTCTTTTCCTACGTATGTTGAAAAAATGAATATATTAGACTATTTTATGATTGCAAATGGTAAAGAATGTGATTAAAAGCTCTTTG
>NW_027063187.1:0-42094 GCF_032884065.1 Artemia franciscana | reverse complement strand
GATCACTGCTTTTCTTGAGGCCAAAATAATTTCAAAGATTTAAAGAACATGAAAATTGGAACTTGGAATGTTACGACGTTAAAAAATGACTATCGCATCGACATTTTGACTGACGAATTCAGACGGTTTGAACTGGATTTATTAGGAGTTTCAGAAACTCATATCCCAGGGGTAGGAAGCATGAAATTAGGTGACATAGAATTTGTTTACTCAGGAAGGAAGGATGGGGTACATAGACAGGGAGTAGGGCTCATGATGAATAAGGAAGCCGCTAAGTCTTGTTTAGGCTGGGAAGGTATTAATAATAGAATACTAATTGCTCATTTTATGACTAAAAAGTTTAGGGTATCAGTTATAGTAGTATATGCCCCCATTGAACCAACTGATGGAGATACTAGTGACTCGGATGAATTTTACTTACAGTTACAGGAGCAAATAGACAGGGTACCAGGTAGAAATATGGTGTTTTTGCTAGGAGATTTTAATGCCCAGGTTGGTAGAAATAGGGATAGATGGTATCCTAGCCTAGGTAATTTTGGTGTAGGAAAAGAAAACAGTAATGGCTATAGGCTTTTGCAATTTTGTAGGTATAACAACCTAGTTATAACCAATACGGTGTTTGGTCACAAAATGGCCCATAAGTTGACATGGTATTCACGTGATGGTAAGACAGCAAACCTTATTGATTATGTTATTGTAAACAGAAGACTAGCAGGATCAATACAAGATACTAGGGTGTATAGGAGTGCCGTTATTGATGTTAAAAGTAAAGATCACCATCTAGTAGTGTCTAAGGTTAATTTAAAGCTGAAATTTCGGAAGAGTAACTCCCTCCTGGAAAGTTATGATGTTGGTAGACTTCAGGATGAAAATTTGAGAAAAAAATTCCAGGAACAGTTGAGTACTAAACTTGAGGGTTTAAAATTTGACAATGTGGAAGATGGATGGAATAATTTCAGAAAAACAATTTGTGAAGTTGCTGATGGTGTCCTAGGGAAGAGTGCTAAGACAGCAACTAGGAATATTAGTGAAAAAGCTTTAGGTTTAATAGAGAGTAGAAGGGGTTTGTATAAGAATTATCTGAGCGATAGGTCGTATGAAAACAAAAGGAATGTAAAGAAAGTGGAGAAAGCATTAAAATATGAACTAAGGAGATGTGAAATGGAGGCGATGGATAAAATTGCTGAGGATCTGGAAGATGCGGCTAGACGGCATAATAGTAAAATATTATACTGGCATGTTAATAAATTGAAAGGGAGTAGCCGATCCGGACTAGTCCCAGTTAAAGATAGAAATGGGGTCACAATTAGTGATAAGGAAAAAGTTAAAGAAAGATGGGTGGAACATTTTGAGAATGTGCTAAACCGAGATACAGTTGCAGGAAAAGATATAGATGAAAATGAAAAAGTTTGTGATACCTTGGATGTGAAGGAAGATTTGTTTAGTGAGGAAGAATTAGCGACAGTACTAGAAGGATTAAAAAATAATAAGGCCCCAGGTGCTGATAGTATGATTAATGAGTTCCTTAAATATGGTGGCTCTGAGGTTAGGAATAAGCTACTGAAGATTATGAACATGATTTTTGAAAAAGGGGAAGTACCCAATGATTTTAGGAAAACCTTAATTAAACCACTGTATAAGAAAGGTGACAAGAGTGAATGTCGGAATTATCGAGGCATTAGTCTGGTCTCTGTAGGTAGCAAATTACTGAGTAATGTGATACTTTTTAGACTGAGACATACTGTAGACAAAGTTTTAAGGGAAGAACAATGCGGTTTTAGAAAAGGTAGAGGATGTGTCGACCATGTTTTCACTCTTAGGTTAATAATTGAGAAGTCCCTTCGTTGTCAAACACCTTTGGTCCTTAGTTTTATCGATTATGAGCAAGCTTTCGATTCTGTTGATAGAACAGCGTTAACAAAGGTCTTATCGTTATATGGTATACCAGAAAAATACATTAAAGTGATTTGCGCTATGTACGAGAATAATACTGCTGCGGTTAAGGTAGGAAATGAGGTTAGCAACTGGTTTTGTATTAAATCAGGAGTTAAGCAGGGTTGTGTTCTATCCCCCTTTATATGGATCATTTTGATGGACTTCGTCTTAAGGAGCACAGGAAAGGCAATTGGAGACCATGGAATCAAATGGGGAGGAAGAACGCTCCTGGACTTAGATTATGCTGATGATTTAAGCATATTAGATGAAAGTGTGAGCAAAATGAATGATTTTTTAGAGGTTTTACGAGTTCAGGGTGCTAAAATAGGCTTGAAAATTAATGTTAAGAAGACTAAGTCACTAAGGTTAGGAATAAGTGAAGATGAACAGGTGACCTTAGGTAACGAAAAGATTGATCAGGTTGGGAGCTTCAGTTACCTTGGTAGTATTATTAGTAAAGATGGTAGGAGCAGTGAAGATGTTAAAAGTAGAATAGCTAAAGCTCAGGGTGTTTTTTCACAGTTAAAAAAAGTTTGGAAGAATAGAAAGATAAGCCTACAAACCAAGATTAGAATATTGGAAGCTACAGTGATGACAGTGGTCAAATATGGCTCTGAAGCATGGACACTCCGAAAAGCAGATGAAAATTTACTAGATGTTTTCCAGAGAAATTGCCTACGGATTGTTCTGGGTACCCGGCTGACTGACCGTATTTCAAACAGTAGGTTGTACGAAAAGTGTGGTTCAATCCCGCTGGCTATAATGAAAGAAAGGTTGAGATGGCTAGGCCACGTTCTACGGATGAAGGATGACAGATTACCGAAGATTGTCCTTTTTGGCCAACCGTCTGGGGCTACACGGAAAGCAGGTCGTCCTTGTCTGGGTTGGGAGGATGTCATAAATAAGGATTTAAAGGAAATGGGAACTTCCTGGGAGGGTGTAAAGAGGGAGGCTTTAAATAGATTAGGTTGGAGGAGGAGCGTGCGTAGCTGTGTTGGCCTCAGGCGGCTTGGTGCTGCAGTGAGTTATTAGTAGTAGTAGTAGTAGTTTCCAACGCAACAGTTACTAATATATATAATGTCTGTGGGATGGCCCAAAAACGAAAATTTGCAGTTACAGTTACTAAAAATGATGATTCTTTGGAACCAACATCTGAACTATCAAACGTGATAAGATGTGAAATTCGACAACCCTGACCATCAATTACGACAACACCAATACGGATAGCAAATGCAAGAGCCATTGCTAAATTGCCTGAAGTAATCGAAATTCAAAAACGTGTCAAAATGAAAGTGAAGATCAAAGACAAAAAAACTATTGAGCCGGGTCGCCCCTTACTTACAGTTCGTTACCACGAACTGTTTGGTAAATATGTTTATCACTTATTACAGCACGTTTAAGGTTTTATGAAAAATAGTCATTGTCGCATATTCATGAACCTTGTAAGAAATTCATTTTTTTAAGATTGTCATTAAAAATTACCTCTTGCATAAAAGTCTAGGTGGTTTGCAAAAATACCCCACACCACTGCCAACTTTTACCATGACAAAAGACATCTATCCCCGCACTAAAAACAAGAGCTAAGAGCTCATAAGGCACTTGTGACGAGGTCGGAAGAGCCAAGAGCTCATGTGGTATGAGCTCTAGCAAAATTGATAAAACAGGTAAAACAGGTACCCACCTGATAAAACAGGTGGTTCGGGAACCAATCCAAATTAGTCTCAAAATAAATAATAATATTTCTTTGAACAGGGACTTAGGGGAATACTCACTAAATTCTTTATACTCAAATTTAATTAAAAATCATCTAACAAAATATTTTACTAAACCGATTTATAATAGTATTGAACCAGCTACGAAAAGGCCTTTGAGACAGGCTGCTAAAAATGCAAGGTTCGCTCTGAGAAATTGCATTTAATCACTTTGTTCTCTTTAGTTTGAAAGAATTTATATTCTCACTTCATTCTTTTTGTCAGTCCTGGTTGAACTTCGTTGAAGTAAGGATGCTAGGGTTGTTTTTAAAAAGTTTTTAAAAAACATTATTAATTTTAATTCTCACAATTTAATGTAAGTTTATATATATATATATCTATACTAGCTGTTGGGGTGGCGCTTCGCGCCCACCCCAACACCTAGTTGGTGGGGGGCGCTTCGTGCCCCCCCCCCAAGCCCCCCCCGCGCGCGTAAGTCGTTACGCGCCATAATAGTTACGCGCCATTGTAGTTGTGTCCCTATGTCCCACCTGTGAATATAGATATATATATATATATATGGTTTTAACTACGTAAAACTTGCGAATATACAACATTCTTTGCTGTCCCATTGTCTTTGCATATAAATAGATTGTCAGGTTATCCCCCTGTTTCCCCCGGTGTCCCCGTTGTAGTTGTGTCCCTGTGTCCCGGTCGTCATTTATATTCCCTGTGTCCCGCGTCCCGGTCATCATTTGTATCCCGGTGTCCCGGTCTGTATATACATTCGTTTTTTAGTTTTGTTTTTCTCCTTTATTTTTTTCCTTTTTTTTTCTTTTTTAGCTTATTTAGATTTTTAGATTTTTTAGTTTTTTTTATTAGTTTTTAGTTTTTATTTCTTTTTAGTTTTTTTGTCCCGGTCGTCATTTATATCCCCCTGTTTCCCCCGGTGTCCCCGTTGTAGTTGTGTCCCTGTGTCCCGGTCGTTATTTATATTCCCTGTGTCCCGGTCGTCATTTGTATCCCGGTGTACGGTCTGTATATACATTCGTTTTTTAGTTTTGTTTTTCTCCTTTATTTTTTTCCTTTTTTTTTTCTTTTTTAGTTTATTTAGATTTTTTAGATTTTTTAGTTTTTTTATTAGTTTTTAGTTTTTTTTTCTTTTTAGTTTTTTTGTAGTTTTTACCTTCTTTTTAGTTTTGTTAATTTTTTTTTTTACTTGTGTCCTGGTCGTCATTTATACTCCCTGTGTCCCGGTGCTTTGTTGATTGCTAATCGAACATTCCTTTTGTCCTGGTCGCTTTCTCTTTGAGTGTCGTCATTTATTTTTTTCTTTTTTAGTTCTTTTAGTTTTTACCTTTTTTAGTTTTTTTTTAGTTTTTAGTTTTTTTAGTTTTTTACCTTTTTTTAGTTTTTTTAGTTTTTTAGCTTTTTTATTTTTTTTATTAGTTTTTAGTTTTTTTGTAGTTTTTGCCTTTTTTTTTAGTTTTTTGTCCTGGTCGCTTTCTCTTTGAGTGTCGTCATTTATTAGTTTTTTCCTTTTTTTTTTAGTTTTTTTATTGGTTTTTACCTTTATTTTAGCTTATTTTTCAGTTTTTTCCTTTTTTTTAGTTTTTTTTTATTTTTTATTTTTTTTAGTTTTTTACCTTTTTTTAGTTTTTTTAGTTTTTTAGCTTTTTTACTTTTTTTATTAGTTTTTAGTTTTTTTTTGTAGTTTTTTGCCTTTTTTTAGTTTTTTCAGTTTTTTTTTTTAGTTTTTTATTGGTTTTTACCTTTATAGTTTTTTTAGTTTTTTAGCTTTTTTATTTTTTTATTAGTTTTTAGTTTTTTTTTGTAGTTTTTGCCTTTTTTTAGTTTTTTCAGTTTTGACGTCACCTAATCCAGTTTTTTTCAGGTGACGTCACCTGACACATCCATCCACACATCCATCCACACATCCACAGACAGACAACTTATTTTTATAAATCTACTAGCTGTTGGGGTGGCGCTTCGCGCCACCCCAACACCTAGTTGGTGGGGGCGCTTCGCGCCCCCCCCAAGCCCCCCCGCGCGCGTAAGTCGTTACGCGCCATAATAGTTACGCGCCATTGTAGTTGTGTCCCTATGTTATATAAACTTGCGAATATACAACATTCTTTGCTGTCCCATTGTCTTTGCATATAAATAGATTGTCAGGTTATCCCCCTGTTTCCCCCGGTGTCCCCGTTGTAGTTGTGTCCCTGTGTCCCGGTCGTCATTTATATTCCCTGTGTCCCGGGTCCCGGTCATCATTTGTATCCCGGTGTCCCG
Organism: Artemia franciscana; assembly: GCF_032884065.1. Lineage (NCBI taxonomy): Eukaryota > Metazoa > Arthropoda > Branchiopoda > Anostraca > Artemiidae > Artemia > Artemia franciscana. Next base: position 36,179 of record NW_027063187.1, on the reverse strand, counting down.
GTCTGTATATACATTCGTTTTTTAGTTTTGTTTTTCTCCTTTATTTTTTTAATTTTTTTTCTTTTTTAGCTTATTTAGATTTTTAGATTTTTTAGTTTTTTTTATTAGTTTTTAGTTTTTATTTCTTTTTAGTTTTTTTGTCCCGGTCGTCATTTATATCCCCCTGTTTCCCCCGGTGTCCCCGTTGTAGTTGTGTCCCTGTGTCCCGGTCGTTATTTATTTTTTAGTTTTTTACCTTTTTTTAGTTTTTTTAGTTTTTTAGCTTTTTTATTTTTTTTATTAGTTTTTAGTTTTTTTGTAGTTTTTGCCTTTTTTTTAGTTTTTTTAGTTTTTTAGCTTTTTTATTAGTTTTTAGTTTTTTTTGTAGTTTTTGCCTTTTTTTAGTTTTTTTAGTTTTTTAGCTTTTTTATTTTTTTTATTAGTTTTTAGTTTTTTTTGTAGTTTTTGCCTTTTTTTAGTTTTTTCAGTTTTGACGTCACCTGATCCAGTTTTTTCAGGTGACGTCACCTGATCCACGATCCACAGATCCACAGACAACTTATTTTTATATATATAGATAGTTTTTTTTTTTTTACTTATGTCCTGGTCGTCATTTATACTCCCTGTGTCCCGGTGCTTTGTTGATTGCTAATCGAACATTCCTTTTGTCCTGGTCGCTTTCTCTTTGAGTGTCGTCATTTATTAGTTTTTTCCTTTTTTTTTTTTAGTTTTTTATTGGTTTTTACCTTTATTTTAGCTTATTTTTCAGTTTTTTCCTTTTTTTTAGTTTTTTTTTATTTTTTATTTTTTTTATTTTTTTACCTTTTTTTAGTTTTTTTAGTTTTTTTAGTTTTTTAGCTTTTTTACTTTTTTTATTAGTTTTTAGTTTTTTTTTTGTAGTTTTTGCCTTTTTTTAGTTTTTTCAGTTTTTTTTTTAGTTTTTTATTGGTTTTTACCTTTATAGTTTTTTTAGTTTTTTAGCTTTTTTATTTTTTTTATTAGTTTTTAGTTTTTTTTTGTAGTTTTTGCCTTTTTTTAGTTTTTTCAGTTTTGACGTCACCTAATCCAGTTTTTTCAGGTGACGTCACCTGACACATCCATCCACACATCCATCCACACATCCACAGACAGACAACTTATTTTTATATATATAGATATATATATATATATATATATATAAATATATATATATATATATACATATATATATATATACTAGCTGTTGGGGTGGCGCTTCGCGCCACCCCAACACCTAGTTGGTGGGGGCGCTTCGCGCCCCCCCCAAGCCCCCCCCGCGCGCGTAAGTCGTTACGCGCCATAATAGTTACGCGCCATTGTAGTTGTGTCCCTATGTCCCACCTGTGAATATAGATAGATATATATATATGGTTTTAACTACGTAAAACTTGCGAATATACAACATTCTTTGCTGTCCCATTGTCTTTGCATATAAATAGATTGTCAGGTTTACCGACTCTTGAACATGCAACATATAATGGTCCATGGGAAAACAATCTGTATTCAGATCTATACCTCATGATTCTAATGATTGCCCTTGAGCTTTGTTGATGGTGATTGCTAATCGACCATTCCCTGTCCCGGTGTCCCGGTCGTCATTTACATCCCCCTGTTTCCCCCGGTGTCCCCGTTGTAGTTGTGTCCCTGTGTCCCGGTCGTCATTTATATTCCCTGTGTCCCGGGTCCCGGTCGTCATTTGTATCCCGGTGTCCCGGTCTGTATATACATTCGTTTTTTAGTTTTGTTTTTCTCCTTTATTTTTTTCCTTTTTTTTTCTTTTTTAGCTTATTTAGATTTTTAGATTTTTTAGTTTTTTTATTAGTTTTTAGTTTTTTTTTCTTTTTAGTTTTTTTGTCCCGGTCGTCATTTATATCCCCCTGTTTCCCCCGGTGTCCCCGTTGTAGTTGTGTCCCTGTGTCCCGGTCGTCATTTATATTCCCTGTGTCCCGGTCGTCATTTGTATCCCGGTGTACCGGAGTTGTGTCCCTGTGTCCCGGTCGTCATTTATATTCCCTGTGTCCCGGGTCCCGGTCGTCATTTGTATCCCGGTGTCCCGGTCTGTATATACATTCGTTTTTTAGTTTTGTTTTTCTCCTTTATTTTTTTCCTTTTTTTTTCTTTTTTAGCTTATTTAGATTTTTAGATTTTTTAGTTTTTTTATTAGTTTTTAGTTTTTTTTTCTTTTTAGTTTTTTTGTCCCGGTCGTCATTTATATCCCCCTGTTTCCCCCGGGTCGTCATTTATACTCCCTGTGTCCCGGTGCTTTGTTGATTGCTAATCGAACATTCCTTTTGTCCTGGTCGCTTTCTCTTTGAGTGTCGTCATTTATTTTTTTCTTTTTTAGTTCTTTTAGTTTTTACCTTTTTTAGTTTTTTTTAGTTTTTAGTTTTTTTAGTTTTTTACCTTTTTTTAGTTTTTTTAGTTTTTTTTAGTTTTTTAGCTTTTTTATTTTTTTTATTAGTTTTTAGTTTTTTTGTAGTTTTTGCCTTTTTTTTAGTTTTTTTAGTTTTTTAGCTTTTTTATTAGTTTTTAGTTTTTTTTGTAGTTTTTGCCTTTTTTTAGTTTTTTTAGTTTTTTAGCTTTTTTATTTTTTTTATTAGTTTTTAGTTTTTTTTGTAGTTTTTGCCTTTTTTTTCTCTTTGAGTGTCGTCATTTATTAGTTTTTTCCTTTTTTTTTTTAGTTTTTTATTGGTTTTTACCTTTATTTTAGCTTATTTTTCAGTTTTTTCCTTTTTTTTAGTTTTTTTTATTTTTTATTTTTTTTAGTTTTTTACCTTTTTTTAGTTTTTTTAGTTTTTTAGCTTTTTTACTTTTTTTATTAGTTTTTAGTTTTTTTTGTAGTTTTTGCCTTTTTTTAGTTTTTTCAGTTTTTTTTTTAGTTTTTTATTGGTTTTTACCTTTATAGTTTTTTTAGTTTTTTAGCTTTTTTATTTTTTTTATTAGTTTTTAGTTTTTTTTGTAGTTTTTGCCTTTTTTTAGTTTTTTCAGTTTTGACGTCACCTGATCCAGTTTTTTCAAGTGACGTCACCTGACACATCCATCCATCCATCCACAGACAACTTATTTTTATATATATAGACTAGCTGTTGGGGTGGCGCTTCGCGCCACCCCAACACCTAGTTGGTGGGGGCGCTTCGCGCCCCCCCCAAGCCCCCCCGCGCGCGTAAGTCGTTACGCGCCATAATAGTTACGCGCCATTGTAGTTGTGTCCCTATGTCCCACCTGTGAATATAGATATATATATATATATATGGTTTTAACTACGTAAAACTTGCGAATATACAACATTCTTTGCTGTCCCATTGTCTTTGCATATAAATAGATTGTCAGGTTATCCCCCTATTTCCCCCGGTGTCCCCGTTGTAGTTGTGTCCCTGTGTCCCGGTCGTCATTTATATTCCCTGTGTCCCGGGTCCCGGTCATCATTTGTATCCCGGTGTCCCGGTCTGTATATACATTCGTTTTTTAGTTTTGTTTTTCTCCTTTATTTTTTTCCTTTTTTTTTCTTTTTTAGCTTATTTAGATTTTTAGATTTTTTAGTTTTTTTTATTAGTTTTTAGTTTTTATTTCTTTTTAGTTTTTTTGTCCCGGTCGTCATTTATATCCCCCTGTTTCCCCCGGTGTCCCCGTTGTAGTTGTGTCCCTGTGTCCCGGTCGTTATTTATATTCCCTGTGTCCCGGTCGTCATTTGTATCCCGGTGTACCGGTCTGTATATACATTCGTTTTTTAGTTTTGTTTTTCTCCTTTATTTTTTTCCTTTTTTTTTCTTTTTTAGTTTATTTAGATTTTTAGATTTTTTAGTTTTTTTATTAGTTTTTAGTTTTTTTTTCTTTTTAGTTTTTTTGTAGTTTTTACCTTCTTTTTAGTTTTGTTAATTTTTTTTTTACTTGTGTCCTGGTCGTCATTTATACTCCCTGTGTCCCGGTGCTTTGTTGATTGCTAATCGAACATTCCTTTTGTCCTGGTCGCTTTCTCTTTGAGTGTCGTCATTTATTTTTTTCTTTTTTAGTTCTTTTAGTTTTTACCTTTTTTAGTTTTTTTTTAGTTTTTAGTTTTTTAGTTTTTTACCTTTTTTTAGTTTTTTTAGTTTTTTAGCTTTTTTATTTTTTTTATTAGTTTTTAGTTTTTTTGTAGTTTTTGCCTTTTTTTTTAGTTTTTTGTCCTGGTCGCTTTCTCTTTGAGTGTCGTCATTTATTAGTTTTTTCCTTTTTTTTTTTAGTTTTTTATTGGTTTTTACCTTTATTTTAGCTTATTTTTCAGTTTTTTCCTTTTTTTTAGTTTTTTTTTTATTTTTTATTTTTTTTAGTTTTTTACCTTTTTTTAGTTTTTTTAGTTTTTTTAGTTTTTTAGCTTTTTTACTTTTTTTATTAGTTTTTAGTTTTTTTTTTGTAGTTTTTGCCTTTTTTTAGTTTTTTCAGTTTTTTTTTTAGTTTTTTATTGGTTTTTACCTTTATAGTTTTTTTAGTTTTTTAGCTTTTTTATTTTTTTTATTAGTTTTTAGTTTTTTTTGTAGTTTTTGCCTTTTTTTAGTTTTTTCAGTTTTGACGTCACCTAATCCAGTTTTTTCAGGTGACGTCACCTGACACATCCATCCACACATCCATCCATCCATCCATCCACAGACAACTTATTTTTATATATATAGATAGATATATAAAAATAAGTTGTCTGTGTGTGGATCTGTGGATGGATCAGGTGACGTCATGTTTGTCCGCATATGACGTCTGAATTATTTCACACTAATACAAAAGAAGAAAAAAACTAAAAAAGGTAAAAACTACAAAAAAAACTAAAAAGAAAAAAAAAACTAAAAAAGCTAAAAAACTAAAAAAAACTAAAAAAAGGTAAAAATCTAATAACTAAAAAAAAACTGAAAAAAATAAAAAAAAAGGCAAAAACTACAAAAAAATAAAAACTAATAAAAAAACTAAAAAAGCTAAAAAACTAAAAAAACTAAAAAAAAAAATAAAAAAAGGTAAAAAACTAAAAAAACTAAAAACTAAAAAAGAAAAAAACTAAAAAAAAGGAAAAAACTGAAAAATAAAAGAGAAAAAGAAAACTAAAAAAATATGAATAAATATATATAAAAATAAGTTGTTTGTGGGTTATGTCTGTCTGTCTGTCTGTCTGTCGAGTGACGTCGTGTTTGTCCGCATATGACGTCTGAATTATTTCACACTAATACAAAAGAAGAAAAAAAACTAAAAAAGGTAAAAACTACAAAAAAAACTAAAAAAAAAAACTAAAAAAGCTAAAAAACTAAAAAAAACTAAAAAAAGGTAAAAAACTAAAAACTAAAAAAAACTGAAAAAACTAAAAAAGGCAAAAACTAAAAAAAAACTAAAAACTAATAAAAAAAACTAAAAAAGCTAAAAAACTAAAAAAACTAAAAAAAGTAAAAAAAGGTAAAAAACAAAAAAAACTAAAAACTAAAAAAGAAAAAACTAAAAAAAAGGAAAAAACTGAAAAATAAGAGGAAAAGAAAACTAAAAAAATATTAATAAATATAAAAAATATAAATATAAATCTATATATATAAAAATAAGTTGTCTGTGTGTGGATCTGTGGATGGATCAGGTGACGTCATGTTTGTCCGCATATGACGTCTGAATTATTTCACACTAATACAAAAGAAGAAAAAAACTAAAAAAGGCAAAAACTACAAAAAAAACTAAAAAGAAAAAAAAACTAAAAAAGCTAAAAAACTAAAAAAAACTAAAAAAAGGTAAAAATCTAATAACTAAAAAAAACTGAAAAAAATAAAAAAAGGCAAAAACTACAAAAAAATAAAAACTAATAAAAAAACTAAAAAAGCTAAAAAACTAAAAAAAAATAAAAAAAAGGTAAAAAACTAAAAAAAACTAAAAACTAAAAAAGAAAAAAACTAAAAAAAAGGAAAAAACTGAAAAATAAAAGAGAAAAAGAAAACTAAAAAAATATGAATAAATATATATAAAAATAAGTTGTTTGTGGGTTATGTCTGTCTGTCTGTCTGTCGAGTGACGTCGTGTTTGTCCGCATATGACGTCTGAATTATTTCACACTAATACAAAAGAAGAAAAAAAAACTAAAAAAGGTAAAAACTACAAAAAAAACTAAAAAGAAAAAAAAACTAAAAAAGCTAAAAAACTAAAAAAAACTAAAAAAAGGTAAAAAACTAAAAACTAAAAAAACTGAAAAAACTAAAAAAACTAAAAAAGGCAAAAACTAAAAAAAAAACTAAAAACTAATAAAAAAACTAAAAAAGCTAAAAAACTAAAAAAACTAAAAAAACTAAAAAAAGGTAAAAAACAAAAAAAAAACTAAAAACTAAAAAAGAAAAAACTAAAAAAAAGGAAAAAACTGAAAAATAAGAGAAAAAGAAAACTAAAAAAATATTAATAAATATAAAAAATCTATATATATATAAATAAGTTGTCCGTGGATCTGTGGATCTGTGGATCAGGTGACGTCATGTTTGTCCGCATATGACGTCTGAATTATTTCACACTAATACAAAAGAAGAAAAAAACTAAAAAAGGTAAAAACTACAAAAAAAACTAAAAAGAAAAAAAACTAAAAAAGCTAAAAAACTAAAAAAAACTAAAAAAAAGGTAAAAATCTAATAACTAAAAAAAAACTGAAAAAAATAAAAAAAGGCAAAAACTACAAAAAAAAAATAAAAACTAATAAAAAAACTAAAAAGCTAAAAAACTAAAAAAACTAAAAAAAGGTAAAAAACTAAAAAAAACTAAAAACTAAAAAAGAAAAAAACTAAAAAAAAGGAAAAAACTGAAAAATAAAAGAGAAAAAGAAAACTAAAAAAATATGAATAAATATATATGAAAATAAGTTGTTTGTGGGTTATGTCTGTCTGTCTGTCTGTCGAGTGACGTCGTGTTTGTCCGCATATGACGTCTGAATTATTTCACACTAATACAAAAGAAGAAAAAAAACTAAAAAAGGTAAAAACTACAAAAAAAAACTAAAAAGAAAAAAAAACTAAAAAGAAAAAAAACTAAAAAAGCTAAAAAACTAAAAAAAACTACAAAAAGGTAAAAAACTAAAAACTAAAAAAAAACTGAAAAAACTAAAAAAAGGCAAAAACGAAAAAAAAAACTAAAAACTAATAAAAAAACTAAAAAAGCGAAAAAACTAAAAAAAACTAAAAAAAAACTAAAAAAAGGTAAAAAACAAAAAAAAACTAAAAACTAAAAAAGAAAAAACTAAAAAAAAGGAAAAAACTGAAAAATAAGAGAAAAAGAAAACTAAAAAAATATTAATAAATATAAAAAATATAAATATAAATATAATATAAATTAGCAATCAACAAAGCACCGAGACACAAATGACGACCGGGACACAGGGAGTATAAATGACGACCAGGACATAAGTAAAAAAAAAACTAAAAAAACTAAAAAAATGGTAAAAACTACAAAAAAACTAAAAACTAATAAAAAAACTAAAAATCTAAAAATCTAAATAAACTAAAAAAGAAAAAAAAGAAAAAAGGAAAAAAATAAAGGAGAAAAACAAAACTAAAAAACGAATGTATATACAGACCGGGACACCGGGATACAAATGACGACCGGGACACAGGGAATGTAAATGACGACCGGGACACAGGGACACAACTACAATGGGGACACAGGGGGATATAAATGACGACCGGGACACCGGGACACAAGGAATATAAATGACGCCCGGGACACTCAAAGAGAAATCACAGACTGGAACACCGGGACACAAATGACGACCGGGACACAGGGAATATAAATGACGACCGGGACACAGGGAAATAACTACAAAGGGGACGCCGGGGTGCACAGGGGGATATATAAATGACGATGGCGACTCAGGGAATGGTCGATTAGCAATCACCATCAACAAAGCTCAAGGGCAATCATTAGAATCATGAGGTATAGATCTGAATACGGATTGTTTTCCCATGGACCATTATATGTTGCATGTTCAAGAGTCGGTAAACCTGACAATCTATTTATATGCACAGACAATGGGACAGCAAAGAATGTTGTATATTCGCAAGTTTTACGTAGTTAAAAACATATATATATATATATATATATATATATATATATATATATATATATATATATATATATATATATATATATATATATATATATATATATATATATATATATATATATATATATATATATATATATATATATCTATATTCACAGGTGGGACATAGGGACACAACTACAATGGCGCATAACTAATATGGCGCGTAACGACTTACGCGCGCGGGGGGGCTTGGGGGGGGGGCGCGAAGCGCCCCCACCAACTAGGTGTTGGGGTGGCGCGAAGCTCCACCCCAACAGCTAGTATATATATATATATATATATATATATATATATATATATATATATATATATATATATATATATATATATATATATATATATATATATATATATATATATATATATATATATATATATATATATATATATATATTCTCTCGTTCTCGAATTATGCTGAAGATAGCCCTTGGAAATGGGGCCAAAATATTCACAGAACTGATCTTCACTGTCTTGGAAAGATTTTCCCTATTGTTTCTACTTGGTATTTGTTTGTTATAGAAAGGAAGTGTGGTCTTCGTCGCTATTTTAGCACTGAACATCACCCCTTAACTCCACCAAAGAGAGTGGATCCAGTACGGTTACGTCAATCACGAATCTACTACATTTGCTTATTCTACCATCAAGTTTCATCCTGATCTCTCCACTCTAAGCGTTTTCCAAGATTTTCGGTTCCCCCTCTAAATCCCCCCAATGTCAACAGATCTGGTCGGGATTTGAAATAAGAGCTCTGAGACATGAGTTCCTTCTAAATATCAATTTGCATTAAGATCTGGTCACTCGTTCTTAAGTTAAAAATAACTCAATTTTTTCAGTTTTTCAAAATTAACAACCCCCAGCTCCCCCAAAGAGAACGGATATGTTCCAATTATGTCAATCATGTATCGATAACTTGAGCTTATTCTTCCCATCAAGTTCCATCCCGATCTCTCCATTCTAAGCGTTTTCCAAGATTTCCGGTTTCCATGATTTCTGTTCCCCCCACCTCTTCAACCCACTAAGTCACCGGATACGATTTGAATTGAAAATGGAGCATCTGAGACATAAGACTGTTCTATATATCAAGTTTCATTAAGGTACGATCAACCATTTCTAAGATACCTCGATTTTCACGTTTTCCGAGAATTCTAGTTTTCCCCTTCGACTCCCCCCAGTGTCACCAGATCTGGTCGGGATTTAAAACGAGAGATCTAAAGAACAAGATCCTTCTAAATACCAAATTTCATTAAGATCTGATCACTCGTTCGTAAGTTACAAATACCTGATTTTTTCTAATTTTCCGAATAACCGCCCTCCCCACCCCACAAAAGAGAGAGGATCCGGTCCGGTTATGTCAGTAACGTATCTTGGACTTGTGCTTATTCTTCCCACCAAGTTTCATCCTGATCTCTCCGCTTTGAGCGTTTTCCAAGATTTCCAGTCCCCCTCCCCCAATGACACTGGATCCAGTCAGGATTTAAAATAAGATATCTGAGTTATGAGGTCCTTCTAAATATGAAATTTCATTAAGATCCGATCACTCCTTCGTAAGGTAAAAATACCTCATTTTTTCCAATTTTTCAGAATTATACCTCCCCCCCCCCTCCCCAACTCGCCCAAAGAGACCGGATACGTTCCAATTATGTAAATCATGTATCTAGGACTTGTGCTTATTTTTTCCACCAAGTTTCATCCCGATCCCTCCACTCTAAGCGTTTTCCAAGATTTTAGGTCCCCCCCAACTCCCTCCAATGTCACCGGATCCAGTCGGGATTTAAGATAAGAGTTCTGAGACACAATATCCTTCCAAACATCAAATTTCATTAAGATCCAATCACCCGTTCGTAAGTTCAAAATACCTCATTTTTTTTATTTTTCCGATTTACCGTCCCCCAACTGCCCCCAGATGATCGAGTCGGGGAAACGACAATTTCTAATTTAATCTGGTCTGGTTCTTTGATATGCCAGCCAAATGTCGGCGTCCTAGCTCACCTGGAAGTGCCTAAACTAGCAAAACCGGGACAGACACAGACACCGACAGACAGACCGACCGACCAACAGAATCTGCGATCGCTATATATCACTTGGTATATGATACCAAGATACCAAGTGCCATAAAAAAGGACTGTATTGAAAGTTCTTCAACGCAATGAACGTACGGTGAAAGTTCAAGTGAAGCATAGCAAATGTTGAAACTGTTGTTTTTTGGACTAGTGCACTAGTCCATGAACGAATCATGCTATGACAAATTTCCAACTCAAAATTTCATTATAACACATTTCAAATTTGGCAGGATCGTTTATTACTGCACACATTTTTGAAAATCAATGCAAACCAAAGGTCTTGTGAACTTAACAAGAGCAGATGGCTAAAAAAAACGTATGCATACTCTACCGTAAGAATAATACATTTTTAAATTATCAGATTAAAGATTATTAGCAAAGGCGTTCAGGAAGAAAGATGATACAACCATACATTCATCACAATGAAAGATTTATTCAGCCGCAAAAGTTAAGGAAAGAATCGGTAGATAAATTCAATTGGCAACTTTTTCCCCGTCTACTGAGCTGTCAGGATGTGGTTCTCAAATATTACTTCTTACATGCTGTGTGGTTAAAGTTTAAATTTAAACAGAAACTGCAAACACTGTATCAGTTTTCCTCAAGTATAGTTAAATAAAGATTACCTTCCTTCATACCCTCGTAAACGAATAAGATATACTTTTTACTTCCCTGTAATCTCTCAACCTTTTATTAGGGGCAGCAGCAACAGCTTCATGATATGCAAATCGTCCTGCGATTATTTTTCTCTTGATATAAAGCCGTCAATAGACGCTTTAAAAGAGCTTGCCACTGACAGTTTTAGTTCTACTACTACTACTAGTGAAAAATCACTCTAAAACAAAGCCACCTGAGGCCAACACAGCTGTGCACATTTCTAGTGTACCCCGATCTGTCCAAAGCTTCACCCTCTACACCTTCTCACTAAGTTTTAATTTCCTTTAAATCCTTCCTTATTACCTCTCCCCCCTCCATTTGGAGAAGACCTACTTTTTGCTTAGACCCAGATAGAGGGCCAAAAGAACAATCTTTGGCAATCGCTGCATGCATAAAACATGCACTAACTATTTCAGCCGTTCTTTCATTATATTCCTAGAGAGTGGGATAGAACTAAATTTTTCATACAGCTAGTTGTTTGAGTCAAACAACTAATAAATTCAAACAACTAACAAATTCAAATGTCTTAATATTAAAATAAAAATCACGTAAAATCTCAATAAATAGAACTCCAGACTTTCGTCCTTACCATTCCGTTCAAAACTGATCGCCAGTTTTGTGTACACATACTTGAGAAAGTTTTTATTGTTTTGACCTTGTTTCGCTGCTAAATTTGAATTTCCCGCCAAAATCGAGCCACAAAATCGAAAATCACCTCGGCAGTTGTTTGTCGAATTTGAGCCACAAAGCGAGCCACGAAAATCTTGTTGATCGCAGAAACACACTTGTGGGCCACACGCAAGGCCGCGGAAACGCTCTTTTCGAGGCACAGTCGACCCACAAACTGTTTGTGGGAGCACGGAAAAATGCCTTATAAAACGGCTATCAAAACTTGGACACCTTTAAAAGTAAAGTTATATTTTGAGCAAAAAATTATCTGGCTTATTTTTGGCTTGTTTTTCAAAGGCTGTGGCTTACTTTTTGGTTCACGATCTGGCAACACTGCACTTTACATATAGTCAGTCAGCCAAACAGGTACCTAAAACTATTCATAGACAATAGCTCTGAAAACGTAACAGTAGTTTAACGGTTAAGGAACAGTCTCCCTATAGCTTTCAAAGCACCTAAATTTCAAAACCGTACTTGCCCCTAACTTCCTCCGTTCTAACGAAAATCAAACGTCCAACATTCCGCCTAATCATGGGAAGAAGTTTTCTGATAAAATATTCCGTTTCAGAGGCTTCAGGATGAAAGAACTTGCTGTGAGCCAGCTTACAATGATTTTTGTCGCCTCAATTCTGGCACGTGTTATATGAAAAATCTCGCAAGAGTGGGGGGAAAGTATATATTTCTAAATATCAACATGATTTCCGCGTTAAAATACTCCTGATACAACTATGAGGATTACAAAATATTTAGTAGCTAATTGACTCAACTCAAATATCACAAACTACCAAAGGCTCCAAAAGTCGAGAACTGAAAATTACGGATGCTTGAACCTAACGAGTAAAAAAAGGGATTTGGAGGTCTATTCTAACAAATTCAGGTATTTGGACAGAGGTTGAAAACACACTACTGCTTTATATATTCGCAAATAAAACTTTACTTTAAGCAAATCCCAAACTTTATGTAGAATGCCTATTCTATCAACTTAGATATCAAACCACCTTGCAAAGAGCCTACCTACTAGGCTTTGTTGAAGTAGCATATTGGGGACACAAAACCGTGAATTGGTATTTTTACGCAGATAACATTATTGCGTTTACCGCAATATACCATTCAGGTTAAGATACATTTCTTCCTTTCTGCAGTAAAAAATGAGTGTAGTGTAAATTTGAAACATGTACTTTTATCAAGCCTGGGATGTAGCAGTACGAAATTAAGGACTAAGAGACTTAACAAGAATAGGAAAAGCTAAGAATAGGACGATCTATATTAGTTATTCCTGCTATTACATTGCACGTGCAAGCAGAGTTGCCAATGTGGTACTTATCCTATTGACCCCAAATTTCCATTGAATACAGAAAAACATATTTAACTACTTTCCTTCGAATTCTTAGTACCACATATTCATAACAACATTAGAATCAAGAAGAAATTTGTCTGAAGTTTTTTTAAGAGTATAATAGCAGCAGGAGTAAGTCCAGCATTAACAAGTATGGGTTTCTGGAGTAACGCTAAAAATAACGCCAGAACATCCACCACTTATCAGCCCTGTTTGTTTCAGCGGCTTTTTGATAGTATATCAAGTACTTACCGCCTCAGTGTGAATTGGGTGCACAGCAAACAACAGGGCCGCTACAAATGATGTCGTTGGTTTCATAAACAGTGAGCACATCCTGAAATAAATACCCACTAAATTTGTTGGTTGTATGCAAAAAAAAGGCAAGAAAAACATAAAAAAAACGGAACTTGACGGACTTGAAGTGTGGCAAACTATGCTTTTTGCTATATATTCTCAACTATGGTTCTATACTGATGTTTTACTATATCCCAAAAACCTAACCTGAAATAAATACCCACTAAATTTGTTGGTTGTATGCAAAAAAAAGGCAAGAAAAACATAAAAAAAACGGAACTTGACGGACTTGAAGTGTGGTAAACTATGTTTTTTGCTATATATTCTCAACTATGGTTCTATACTGATGTTTTACTATATCCCAAAACCTTAGTGTTGACAGAAAGGCGCAGTTGACAACCTCATAGGGTTGCGGAGCACACCAGGAGGATGAAGGGCAAAACATTAATCAAATTCATTTTAAGCCAAACTTGTCTGATAATTTTCTGGAGGGCAGTCATTCCGACTAACATTAGGCACGTTAGACAACGCTCTAGTATTGTCTAAAGAACAGAGCCATGTACTTTCAATATGTATTTCTCCAGGCCAGTTCGAAGGGGCTCATTCGATTGGAAACTGAGTTCTAGTGCCCTTTTATTAAAAATGCTTTGACGGCGATAAACTCCCCTCCCATTCCCTTTTTTACTATCTGGTCCCACTAGATTCTCCATTATATCGAATCAACTGTTGAAATAGTCAGTTTGTTCAGAACAGTCAGATGATCTTTTGATGTAACTATTGGTATCAAAATTCCATTTTTTAGAGTTACGGTTACTATTGAGACGGGTCGCTCTTACTACAGTTCGTTACCACGAACTGTTTGAAAATGTGGAATTTTGTAATTATTGCGAGAAGAAAGATCACGGACGCGCGTTTGTTTTTTTGTTTTTTTTAGGGTTGATCGTATCGACCACGTGGTCCTAGAATATCAGAAAAGGGTTCATTCGAACGAAAAATTAAAGTTATAGTGACCTTTTCAAGTGACCAAAAAGAATGAAGGGCAACTAGACCCCCACCCAAGCCCCTTTTTCTCAAAATCGTCAGATCAGAATTTTGAGATAGCCATTTTGTTCCATATAGTTTAAAGGTCGAATAACTATGCTTTCGGAGATAACATGACCCCCCCCTATACTCCCTGGGGAAAGGTCTTTAAGGTATAAAACTTGTCCATTGTTTACGTATAGTATTTATTATTGGGAAGAAAGCATAAATTTTTCAGGTGGGGGGGGGAATTTCTGCAGGTGAGGTTTTTCGCGGGGAGTCTTTTCCATTGGGAGGGTAGTTTCCAGGGAGGTGATTTTTCAGGGGAGTTTTGACACTGGGGGAATTTGCCAGAATTCCTAGGTGAAATTCTTTTAATGTCTTGCTTTCTCTTTGCTGACTCAATTTTACGCGTGGGGATGTTAAGGGTAACTGTCCATGGTAAATTTTCACCAGGATTGAAGGATATACCCGTGGGGAAAAGTGTGGAGGTGGAACCAGATTTCCTGGCATTATTAAAAAAAGATCAGAAATTAAATAAGAATAAAAACAAGTTTTTCAAATGAAAGTAAGGAGCAACATTAAAACACATAACGAACAGAAATTAATAAGTGTATGAGAGCGGTTGCCCCTCCTCAACACCTCATTCTTTGCGCTAAAGTTTGAATTTTGTCCCAAGTCTTTAAGAACTACTCCTGAAACACAATTTTCGCTTATTTAGAATAACATAGAAGCTAGTTTAAAAGTACTAAACAAATTAGCATGAAGAGCAAGGTCTTGAGGAGGGGACAATCCCCCTCAAATACGTAATAATTTCTGTTCGTTTCACGTTTTAATGTTGTTCCTTACTACCTGTTGAAAAAACTGGTGTTTTTTTTTATTTATTTATTTAATTTAACATCTCCCGCAGTGGTTCACCGACATAATCAGATGACCTTTTAATAGATATAACATTTGAATACACCATGTCTAATTGTTTTTTTCCTGGTATCTGAAGCCAAAAAAATTGATTTTAATATTTCTACCTTACACGAAAAAATAGAAATAAAAGTGGTAGTTTCGGAATCAGAAAAAATAAGGATTCTATTAACATTTGGAATGAAGATGAAACACTAAAGTGATAAATTTAACAAACTACGATAATTTGTGTTAGTAAAAAGATGTTCTTGTATGTAAGTCATTTGAATAATTTTATTAATAAACACAGACCCCTACCCACGCCCCTTTTTCTCAAAATCGTCCGATCAGAATTTTGAGATAGCCATTTTGTTCAATATAGTTTAAAGGTCGAATAGCTATGCTTTTGGAGATAACATGACCCCCCCCCCTACACTCCCTGGGGAAAGGTCTTTAAGGTATAAAATGTGTCCATTGTTTACGTATAGTGTTAATTATTGGGAAGAATGCATACATTTTTCGGGTGGGGGAGGGAATTTTCTGCAGGTGAGATTTTCCGCGGGAAGTCTTTTCGATTGGGAGGGTAGTTTCCAGAGAGGTGATTTTTCAGGGGAGTTTTGACACTGGGAGAATTTGCCAGAATTCCTAGGCGAAATTCTTTTTATGTCTTTCTTTCTCTTTGATGACTCAATTTTACGCGTGGAGATGTTAAGGGTAACTGTCCAAGGTAAATTTTCACCAGGATTGAAGGATATACCCGTGGGGAAAAGAATTTTTCCGTGGAAGTGGAGCCAAGATTTCCTGGCATTATTTAAAAAAGATCAGAAATTAAATATGATAAAACAAGTTTTTCAAATAAAAGTAAGGAGCAACATTAAAACATATAACGAACAGAAATTCATAAGTGTATGAGAGGGGTTACCTCTCCTCAACACCTCGCTCTTTACGCTAAAGTTTGAAATTTGTCCCAATTCTTTAAGAACTACTCCAGAAACAGAATTTTCACTTATTTAGAATAACAAAGAATCTAGTTTAAAAGTACTAAAAAAAATTAGCACGAAGAGCGAGGTCTTGAGGAGGAGACAATCCCCCTTAAATATGCAATAATTTCCGTTCGTTTCACGTTTTAATGTTGTTCCTTACTACCTGTTGAAAAAAACTGGTGTTTTTTTTTTTATTTATTTAATTTAACATCCACCGCAGTGGTTCACCGATATAATCAGATGACCTTTTAATAGATATAACATTTGAATGCATCATGTCTAATTGTTTTTTTCCTGGTATCTGAAGCCAAAAAAATTGATTTTAATATTTCTACTTTACACGCAAAAAATAGAAATAAAAGTGGTAGTTTCGGAATCAGAAAAAATAAGGATTCTATTAACATTTGGAATAAAGATGAAACACTAAAGAGATAAATTTAACAAACTACGATAATTTGTGTTAGTAAAAAGATGTTCTAGTGGGTAAGTCATTTGAATAATTTTATTGATAAGCATGTTTCTAGTTATTCAATGATACATACATTTCTTAGGTTAATATTTTATATAATTTTAACCATTCAAATGACTGTCTTTTCTGCCCAGTTTGCTGCCAATGAATTGTAGTGTTTGTCTTTTGCTACAGCCAGTATGAAGGTTATACTTTCTAGAGCTCCACACTGATATATTTTTTTCGCTCATTTTCTGTTGATTTTCCACACACGTTTCTCATTTTTCAAACTTGGCAGCTGCTAAGTCTTAAAATTGCATAGCCGTATATAAAGGTCTATTTCGCTATAACTAACAACTTAACCGATTTAAAGAATCAGATTTAATTTTTACTGTCGTTGGTACTTTAACCTACGTTAAGCTTTATAGTACTTATAATTTGTAGTACTCTACGTACTTATAAGCTTTAGGTTATTATTCATTTTAATTTCTGTTTCTTTCAGGTTTCATTTCTGGAACCTGATTTTTCAGGAAAGTATTCATAATACTTTCTGTTCGTTTTACGTTCGTCTTATTAAACATCTTTATTTCTGCTTGTTTGAAGTTTTAGTATGGCTCTTTACTTTCCTTGTAAAAACTTTTCATTGGAAAACATTTTTTCAATTAAACAAAACACGCAGCCACTGCAAAAAAACGAAATATCATATCAGGAAAATCTTATCAACATAAACAAATTTAATTAAACTTTTCACTATTCAAACTGCTGCGATTTGTCGGAGGAATCTCCACAGCCTCCTAATAGTATCATGTAAATGAAATTTTTACTTGACACTAAATTAATTCAAAATGTTTCAACAATAAGAAAGACATTCCTCCCTTGGCGTCTTTATCATATACTTCGTTGAAATATATTTTTCCAAATGATTGGATGCCAGGCGTCAAATCTCATATATAAACTGATTGAAAGGACCTCGCATGAAAGATTATAAAATTTTGCCCTGAAAATACACTGGGAGATTGCGACCCCACACCCCATACAAATAGACCTACAAACCTTTATTTCCCTTTCCCCCTGTGGGATGAATGCTGTAGCGTAATACTGTATAACAATTAGTGATAATGGGTTTACGCTGCATTTAAAGGCGTTCATATAAAATGGACTGTTTTGGAATAAATGATGCGATCAAAAGGATATAGATCCTACAGAACCACAAATGGCGCATAGGGTTTCGAGAAGCTAGTGTTGACGTTTCTGTTGCTGACACCTTTTTACAGAGACAGGTAGCAAGCATGTCCACAGCCTTGCGGCAGGGAAGTCGAACCCCGAGCCTCGTATTGCCAAGAAGAGCATCGGTCCACTGTGCTACAATTGGTGAATGAATGATGCGGCAGCAGCACAAAATACCAAAAATCAATAGTTCCATACGGCACGAAATCTTTCGATACTTTGAAAAGATCACTGCCACTTTAATTTCGGATTTTTAAAAAGCTCTCTCTCAAACTTCTACATGATAACTACGCCGATATTATGATCCCGAGAAAAAACAAATAAAGAGGCATCTAGCAAGCAATTTCTCAGAAAAAAGATGTAAAATTTTATTTTTTTTTTACACATAGGAAGTTGAAACCTCCGTCAAAGGGCTTTAGGACAGACTATAATTGATGGTGTAGATCGCAGGTCTTTTAAGGGCTGTTTCGCCCTTTATGTGTAATTATACAAATTGTTTTTCGCTCTGAACTTTTATCAAAATTTCAATTTCAATAAATTTTATATACTTGAAATCATCACAAAAAGGAAATTCTGATATACTTATTATCAAATATTGGTTTTTGGACGAATATTTCCTTGCCTTGTCGAAATATATGGTTTGATCTTTTTTTACTTCTTTTTTGTCCACTGGCTGATATTACCCTTGGTTTTTCATTTATTTTTATAAACATTTTTGCTTTCTTTTTTGCCAAACATTATGTAAAGCCAGTGTGGTCTTAGAATGAATATACTCGTTTTGAAACGATTACTACTGATACAGGTTGCACTTTACTTACAGTTCGCTGCCATAAATTATGTGATGGACTTAACCTATTAAGCAAAGAGCTCACTAATCTCTAATTCAGTTCACCATAAAAAACACATTTATAATACATTTCCTGATAAACACAAGTACCAACATTAGAAACTCCCCGTTTCCCCTGGGAGGATCAACAGCTACAATAAATTACATTAATACTCCCTGTGAAGAAGATAGTTACCCTACAAAAAGGAGCAATAACTGATACTAACCGGAAAAAAAGACATGTGACCCCTGCGTGAAGGACGATATTCACCAAATGATATCCCCATGGTTCTAGCTGGTGGAGCCAATAGTTCCATCGAAATGTCAGGACACAAAGGGGGCGGTAAGATTTATGGCTCTGCTCCTTAAATGAAAGAAAAATACAATCTTCTTAAGTTCTTAAAAAAAAGAGCAAAAGCTCACGCGGGAGTTACCTACATTATATAAGATCAGAAGGGATCGCACAAAAATACGCATTAAGTACTGCAAGACAAAACAAAAACATTGTATTTGCTCTAGTGTGGGAGTCCCTCAATGCTCGACGAAGGAGATTAACCAAATTTTAAAGGTAAAGCAATTCGTTCCTCTATCCTCGAAACTCAATTTCTTAGCTGATACATACTTATTTAGTTTCTTAGCAAAAACGTCATGGCAAAGCAGTCCCATCATAGGTAGGATAATATATGTCCGTTTAAGTTTCAACGTCTCTCTTTACTTTCACATGATTTTTTTTTTTCAAACTTACTTTCTGTCCATCTTTCAATCATCAATAATAAGTAAATAATATATTGCACAATAAAGGGCTTAAGACCAGAGCGCACGACCGCATGAGAATGTTACAATAGAAATTAGCTGATATCAAGTTTTTCAAAATCTTAAGGAGAATAGCTATGTCATCATTTTGACTTCAACGTTATGCAGTAATTTGGGCCCGAATTGCGTACTGCGGATCGTAAGAGAGAAAAGTGATCAGTTTTTCAGGATAAAATCTTTTTCACTTCTTAAATTCTACACTAGCTTTCGAAGAATTTAGTTAGACTGAGCCCTATCTCGATTTCTAAGACCCCTGAACTGATATAATTATCCCTGAAAAAAGCTCAGGGCAAACAATCGTTGTCCTTTACGGTTTTTGCCTTACACCAGACAAATTCCACGAGGTGGGGAGGGGGTCTAAAACGCTAAAAAGGATGTTCAGGCTGTGAATTTTACATTTTTACAAACAAAGAGGATTCTCTTGAAAAACATGGCTCTTCAGCGATGCCCAAACGCCTCCTCAATCTCTAATAGTAAAAATTAAAACAATCTTCCATTTTGCAAAAAAAAAAAAAAAATACTTCAATAATACAAGGAAGGCTACCACCCCATCAGAATTCCAAAAAGAACAATTAGTTCCAATATATCCCTTCAAACGAAAAAAGGTTCAGGGATGAATTGCCATACCCTATCGTTTGGCAATGTCCCCCTAACAACCAAACTGTTACTTCTCCTTAGCAGTTATTATACGACTGTGTAATGCTTTAAACGTATACACAAAGCCTCGAATGAATCAAATCAGGGAAATAAAGCTTCAAATTGTGTATAATAACTATTCATTCCGTAGGGCCAGCATAAATGTTTGAGGAGGAACGTGCCATCATAAGACAGTAATGATTGTCTCCCGGTGGCACGTCCATCATTAAATTATAGAACTTCTGAAACTGGGAGGTATTTATTTAAAGGTTTATGACAGGTTAAAACTGATTGACTATCTCTCAGTTTTTCTTCGACAAATCTTGCCACTATGGGGGAAAATGTTGTCATTTTGTACCAAATAATGTCAAAAATTGACAATTTGCAGTGGGTGATCCTTTTTTACACTGAAAACGGCAGTACTATTTTGAGTTTTGGTTCCAATCGGTCCTGTCTCGACCTTTTATAACCACAGGTTTGATACGCTCATCCATGAAGATTAAAATAGCCATAAACATTATTATGTATCTTTCTCTTCCTCGAGGGTAGACTAACTAAAACAAAGTTTTTCGATGAATAGCAAAGAAGAAATTCAAAACTTAAAAGGAGATAATGAAAGATGAAGCAAAACTTAAAGCAAATAGAGTATACCGCTATTAACCGTTGTATTCCTCTCCCCCCCCCATAAAAAGGTTGAATAGAAATTTTAAGCTTAAATGGATGCTTTCATCATAAACAAATTTTTTTGTTGTCACCCCTCATGGCCATAAAAGGCTAGAGATTCGTTTGCATTTAACTGAAAACTAGATGAATTTTAAACCAATAGTTCAGTTAAGTCAAATTATTTTCTTCACATCTGAAACAAATGAACTTAATAGGAATGGTGAAAATGTATTTGCATGTTAGACTATTAAAACTACATTAACTGTCGCCAACATTTTGTTATCGGAAAAAGAGTCCACGGAAGTACAAAGCAACGTTTCGTATTTAATATTACAATGAAAAAAAAAAAAGAAAAATTATTTATCAATTGCAACTGACAGCCCAGTATCTGAGGCGCGAAAACACCGCCTTTATTTGTGACAATTTCTGTTCGTTTTAAGCTTAGCTTCGGCGCTCATTATAGCTGATGTTTATTTTAGCTCCAATTTCTCCATTTATGGCAATATCAGCGTGTTTTAGGTTTTAATCGTTTTGGATATGTGCTATTTTCTTCTTGTTAAATTCCTATTTTTTATTATTATTTTCTTTTCCTTTTTAGAGAAACTTTTGTTGTTTCTGCGTAATTGTGTAGTAATGATTTTTCGACGTTTTTGTGCATTAATAATAGTAATTTTAGCTACTATACTTAGTTAGTTATAGCTGTTAATGCCAATTAATAACAGAAGCCTAATAGCAGTAATTTTGGCCTTTGTAGCCTTACAAAGATTTAGGACTCTTATATTGAAATATGCGCCTCAGATTTAAAGCCTAAAATTCACTTACATACTAAGTCTGGTGAAAACAAAACTCTTTTGGTGAAATATGAACTTTATATTTTATTTTTTACTTCTATATTTCAATACTATCTCAGATTTGCAATTAATAATCTCCTTAAACACCAAATTTGATGGCATCCATTCACGAAATGTGCACTCCATTCATGAAATGTGCATTAAATCAACTCTGGTTTTGGAGTTTCCAAATTAGAATATTAGTCTTAGTTTTGTAATCAACCCTCATATCGAGGCTCAAAACCCTCATATCGTAAAATTGCTAAGAATCATACAATATTCGTGAACTATGTATAGTTAGTTTTTATTTAAAACAGCAAAAATACGATCTTTACAATTTTTAATGATGGACATTTAATCAATTAGGATCATGCTTTAAGTAATTTTGGAATGACCCATGATACAAAAGAATAAAATTTGTCTTCATACGCAAAGTTTACAGTGAAAGGCGAGAGGCGTTGTACGAAAGTGCTTGAGTGAAGCGGGGTTAAGGGCCCTTATTTCGACACTCCGCTAACAGAGATTTGAATTTTTTGCATGAGGATGATTTCAACAATGTGTGAAATATCTTAGGCACAACTCGGATGAGCTAAAACTTTCACGTGGTGTCGGAGCGGGAAGAGAGCAAGGGGACTTGCTCTCTTACCTGAAATTTTTTCAGGGAAAAAATTCATTTTATGAATTTTTTCCCAAAATTTTGAATTGAAAGAGTGAAAGGTTATAAAAGAAATTGTCTCAAATACAGCTGAACATTCCTTGATTACACACCCTCTACGGGACTCAGAAGTCCCTTTACATCAGCAACGATGTAAAGTGACAAAAAACTGGTGGTGCCAGGTTTAAAACAGCATATCTGGCAATTTTTTCGGAACAATAATATGAATCAAGTTGAAATTTTTGGGTTATGGCGGAATGCTCAATGGAACACAAATTTGGATTTGGAGGATAGTGACTCAACAATTTTTGTTTTTTATCAGCCTAGAAGTTTTTTTTACTCTATAAACACCTCTGGGACTACAATCTATCCATGATAAGGTATTAATGTAAATCGAAAACATACTTAACCAGATTATGAAAAAAGCATATCTGAAACATCTCAGGACGACTTGGGGGGACAAAGTTGAAACTATGAGGGTATTAGTTTGGGCCTAATAGACTTCAAATTTGGCCTTAGGAGGAGAGGACAGGAAAATTGAAAGAAACTACTAGCATTCAGATTATCAAAACTGCACATCTTCAATATCTTATTGTTGCAGGGAGTCTTCTTGCAGGAGCAAGAAGATTCCAAATTGTGTGTTTAGGGTTAGGGGAAAAAGAAGCCAAAAATTTATTGTCTACGGTCCACCTAGAAAATCTTGCACTGTTAGTCTCAGTAAAATTTAGATAATATCCACGTTGAAGCATTACGTTAAATCAAAAGGTAGCATCTATATTCTGGTTATCAAACTAGCATATGCGTTTTATCACAGATAAGGCTAGGGGGGTTGATTTTAAACTTTTGGTGTGGAGAGGCCAAGTAAATCTCAAATTCTGACTTGGTGGGATGGGGCAGGGGTGAATAAAAAGACATTATGTGAAAATGGCATATCTGCAATTTCTCGTGAAGAGATCGGGGAATCAAGTTGACGCTTTCAGAGTGTTGGGAGGGGAGGGGCAAGGGAACTTAAAATATTATTTTTCAGAGGGATGAGACAAGGCGGCGAAAACAATTTCGTACGTAACCTGGCAAAAATTTTTACACTATAAGCCTGCCTTGAATTTAGAATCTATTGAAGTCAAGCAATCTAGGGCAGAGAGGGATGGGGAGGGGGTGAAAGGATCTTTGCAATACCTCGATAACGGCTTGGGGGATCGAGCTCAAATACTCAAAAGGTCTAGTGGACCCAAAATTTTGACTTGGGGGGAGGATACTAGAAACATGATAAGCATCCGATACCTCTAACTATCTTGCTCTATGACTTACCTCCACTTACAGCAGTACTAGGCGATTAAGCCTCACCCGCTGTGACACCTTGTGGAACTTCTACACGCATGGTGACGTTGTCAAGTAAATCTAAAGACACCTTGTTAACCCGGTTTGTCAAAATAGAGTATTTGCGATACGTGAGGAATGGATTGAATAACTGAGTTGAAACTCCCGATGAGTATTGAGTTGAAACTATATAGTGTTAGATGAAAACAAGCTAAGAGGACAAATTATTTCGAAAAAATCTGCTGTAATGCTTTAGGATACCCCATAAGGAGACAAAGAAAATTTCTTTTCGGTCGGCTTGAAACTTTCTGGGCAAGTAGACTGGACCAAAGGGAGGCCAATGAAGACGATAAATTTTGGAAGAAAAATTTTATTGTATCGATTCACAACGGAATTTTTTTTTAAATAGCGACGAAGACCACACTGCCTTTCCATAACAAACAAATACAACGTAGAAACAATAGGGAAAGTTTTTTCAAGACAATGGAAATTATTTATGTAGATATTTCGGCCCTATGTCCAAGGGCCGTCTTCAGCACAATACAATACTATATATATATATATATAAAAGAACTTACATCAAATTGTGAGAATTAAAACTGAATATAAAAACACTTATTAAAACATTTTTTTTTAAATATAGCCCTAGCATCCTTACTTCAGCGAAGTTCAACCAGGACTGGCGAAAAGAATGAAATGAAGAAATATAAACTCATTCAAACTAAAGAGAATAAAATGATTAGATGCAATTTCTTAAAGCTAATCTTGCTTGTTTAGCAGCCTGTCTCAAAGGCCTTTTCGTAGTTGGTTCAGTACTATTATAAATTGGTTTAGTAAAATATTTTGTTAGATCATTTTTAATTAAATTTGAGTATAAAGAATTTAGTGAGTATTCCCCCAAGTCCCTGTTCAAAGAAATATTTTTATTTATTTTGAGATTAATTTCAATTGATTCTCGAACCACCTGTTTTATTCCCAAATCATTACTAATGAGTGAAGAGTTTTCAAAAAGTATCATGTGGGACGGATTATTAAATATATGCCAACCTAGAGCAGAATCAAAGGAGTTGTTGGAACAATTTGAAATTAAGGCCTTGTCTATGTCATTTTTATGCTGTTGTAACCTTTTGTCTAGATTCTGATGGGTCCTGCCGACATAGTATTTTCCACAATCACAGGGTATTTGATAGACCCCTCTTTGGCGAGTAACTGGGGTCTTATCTTTACCCGAATTTAAGAAATTGATGATTTTAAAATTATTAGTAAAAACTACGTACAGATTATTTTTTGTGCAAATATTTTTTAATTTTGTTGTAATCTTTGGGATATACGGAAGATAGACAATATTTGAGGGCTTATCAATAGCCTCACATTGTGAAGTATCTTCTTCGATTTTACAAGAATGTCTTTTTATTCTACGGCTAATTATTTTATTTACGAAAGGAATGGGGTATCCATTACCAAAAAGAATATCTCTGATATAATTTATTTCTGCATTTATATATGAATGGGAGCAAATATTTAGGGCACGATCAATGAGGGAAATTACAACTGCTCTTTTAACTTGTGGGGGGTGATTTGAATTAAAGTGAAGATATCTTTTGTTTTGTGTTGGCTTTCGATATATAGTAAAATCCAGTTCATTAGCATTACGAATAATTAATACATCTAAAAACGGTAGTTTATTTTCAACTTCAACTTCAAGGGTGAACTGCAAATTTCGGTCATAAGTGTTAAGATGATCTAAGAAGCCCCGAAGTTCAGCTTCCCCATAATTCCAAAGTGAAATTACGTCATCCATATAACGACCCCAATAGACATGTTTTAGAAAATAAGAATTCAATGCCCAATTCTCAAGATTCTCGACGTAAATATTTGCTAGTAGCCCGGATAAAGGTGCCCCCATGGGTAATCCATTTTTTTGCTGATAAAAAGAATCGCGAAATTGAAAATACATAGAAAACTTATTACAAATTTTAACAAGAGTCATTAAAACTTCACAATCAATTCCTGTCGCTGAAGTCTCGATCAAGTGGTAATTTTCTTCTATTTTGTTTTTTAATAATTCCTCTGAAATAGTTACATCTATATTTGTATACATGGAAACAATGTCGAAACTACTAACTATTGTGTTTTCTGAAATACTTGTGTTGCTAAGTTTTTTAATCAAATCTGCCGAGTTATGAATATAGGAATTTTGAGAATACAATAAAGGTTTGAAAGCTGCACAAAGCCATTTTCCAATATTGGCAGCGGGAGCTTTAGTACAAGCTACAATAGGTCTTAAGGGAATACCCTGTTTATGTATTTTTGGTAAACCGTAGAGTTTAGGACAGAAACTACCACGGGGAAAAAATTTATTGTATAGTTGTGGGGTGATTTTACCATTTTGTTTTAGCTGCTTTAATTCATTTATAATATTATTAGTGAACTGATCAGTAGGATCATGAGTTATTGTTTGATATGTAATTGTGTCATTTAAATGCGAAAAAATTTTGTTGTCATAGTCTGTTGTATTCATGACAACAAGTGAATTGCTTTTGTCTGCTTTAGTTATTATAATAGAAGGATCTTTTCGGAGATTAGATAGTATTTTTATGTCATGCAAATTTTCCGGTGTGGAAATGGTAGGAGGCTTAAACTTTTTTTGGCTATTATAGAGGATATTTATTAGACCAGATCTAACTTCATCCGGGTTAGAGACAGAAGGATAGTGTTTATGCAAAGCGGACTCTAGAGAGGAAACTATATCTGCCACAGGAACAATATAATTTGCTATGGGACGGAGGGGGCAACTGTCCCTCCCCAGACCTCATTCTCTACCTGACCCCAAATTACCCCTCCCCCTGCTGAAACTTAGTTTCTCCAAAAATATTGTCAAAACTAAGATAAGCCTGCATAATTCAAGCATCCAATGAAATAGGTCAGTTTTCTCTAGTACATCTTTACCTTATTTATTACTATATGGCTTGTTCTTCAGTTTTCTCTGTCATTTTCACGTGATTTTAAAAAAATTGGCTCCAACTTTGACCCCCCTCCCAAACCAGGATTTTGAGAAAAATTACACCGTTCTTTCGGGTACGGATTTAGTGATAAAATAAGAATGTTCTTGCAAGCCATGAACTGGAAGACCTCTATTCCCTTTTGAATCAAAATGCTTGATAAAATACCTTTCCGGGACATGCTTTAAAAAATGAGTGCATCACATTTACAAAAACATTGAAATTATCTGAAAATGAGTATATAGAATGAAACAAAACCTTAAAGGACAAAATCCTTAAGGGAGCCTGGAGGAGGAACATACAGGAGGTATTCTTAAAAACCTCCATTAAAGGGTTTTGAACCATTATTATTGCAATATATCGTTTTAAACCTCCAAACCTTTCCACCAAAAACTGACACCAAGAGTGTAGTTCTAGTGCTATATCGCACTTATGGATGGTAGAATTGAAAGAAATCACGTAGATATGAGCAATAGCTTTTAAATGAGCCATTAAACGTCACTCTAAAAATTTCTGGCAGGTCACTAGCCCCAGCCTTTCCACTTGAGACATGGCACAAGAAGTGCCGTTTATAATGCCATTTGGAACTTGCTGATGGTAGAATTCGTAGGAAGAACGTAGATATGAGCAATATCTTTCATATGAGCTATTAAAAAATTGTTTAAGATACCTGCGACACCAATATGCCCAATAACAATACGCCCATAATTGGGCGTATCTAAGCTAGAAATTGAAAATTATAGACCATTATCAATCCTACCCTTGTTTTCGAAAATATTTGAAAAAATTGTGCATAAAAGGCTTTATGATCACCTTATGAAAACGGGGATGTTAAGTGAAAACCAGTTTGGCTTTAGGAAAGGTCACTCGACGCCGGATGCTGTACATCCCCTTTGTGATACTGTAAATAAATGCTTTGAACGTGGTGAAATCCCTTTGACTGTTTTTATCGATTTTAGAAAAGCATTCGATACAGTGGATTTTAATATTCTACTCAAACGTCTACAATCCCTTGGAGTTCGTGGTAAATATTTAAAGTGGTTTCAGAGTTTTCTAAGAGGTAGATCTATTCAAGTTGTATTAAATGATGTGTTTTCTTCTCCTTTTCAAGTGAGGTGTGGTGTACCTCAGGGGTCTGTTTTGGGACCACTTTTGTACCTTGTGTATGTTGATTCAATGCGTTTCTACTTACCTGAGTGTTGTAATACGACTTTTGCGGATGATACTGCTTTAACTGTGTCTAGTAGATCTGTCCACGATTTGTTGTTGAAAGTAAATAGGGTATTAAAGGCATTTTTTGTATTTACAAGTCATAGCCTTTTGTCAGTGAACGTTAATAAAACTAATTTTATGATTTATAGGAGAGTTGGTAAGCCTCCATGTGTTGATAAAAAGATATTTTTTAATAGTAGGCCTTTGTCACAGGTGCATGAAGTGCGTTATTTGGGATTCCAGCTTGATTGTAATCTATCTTGGAAGAACCATAGTGATCTTGTTGCAGCTAAAGTTGCTAGAGGTTTGGGAATTTTGCGTCGATTAAAGCATGTTTTAACATTATCAGTTCTTTTATTATTATATCACACCATTGTTGCACCTTATATTTCTTATGGTTGTGTCCTTTGGTCTAGTAATTTCTATGCAAATTTTAAAAGAGTGCAGATCCTACAAAATAAAACAGTACGTCTTCTTGGTAATTATGTAGAAAATGTGAATGATACCGCGTCATGTTTTAAGAAATTACGAGTGCTTAACATTGGTCAGATTCGAGATTACAAAGCTGCTGTTTTTGCGTATCGATGTTGCAATGATGTATGTCCTCCAGTTTTTACCAGTTTTTTCGAGTAAATCGTTCACTCCAAGGGTATGAGACTAGAGAGGCAGATAATTTTATTGTTTAGTACCGAGACACCACACGTGCAGCTTTCGGAATTAGGTATTTAGCTCCGGCTATTTGGAATGATATCCCAGCTGGCATTAGGGAGGCAGAACATATTGGGTCGTTTAAAGTAAAATTAAAAAAAAATTTATTGGGAGAGGGGAGTTAATTAATTATATATATATATATATATATATATATATATATATATATATATATATATATATATATATATATATATATATATATATATATATATATATATATATATATATATATATATATATATATATCTATATATATAAAAATAAGTTGTCTGTCTGTGGATGTGTGGATGGATGTGTGGATGGATGTGTCAGGTGACGTCACCTGAAAAAACTGGATTAGGTGACGTCAAAACTGAAAAAACTAAAAAAAGGCAAAAACTACAAAAAAAAACTAAAAACTAATAAAAAAAATAAAAAAGCTAAAAAACTAAAAAAACTATAAAGGTAAAAACCAATAAAAAACTAAAAAAAAACTGAAAAAACTAAAAAAAGGCAAAAACTACAAAAAAAAACTAAAAACTAATAAAAAAAGTAAAAAAGCTAAAAAACCAAAAAAACTAAAAAAACTAAAAAAAGGTAAAAAACTAAAAAAAATAAAAAATAAAAAAAAACTAAAAAAAAGGAAAAAACTGAAAAATAAGCTAAAATAAAGGTAAAAACCAATAAAAAACTAAAAAAAAAAAGGAAAAAACTAATAAATGACGACACTCAAAGAAAAAGCGACCAGGACAAAAAACTAAAAAAAAAGGCAAAAACTACAAAAAAACTAAAAACTAATAAAAAAAATAAAAAAGCTAAAAAACTAAAAAAACTAAAAAAAGGTAAAAAACTAAAAAAACTAAAAACTAAAAAAAAACTAAAAAAGGTAAAAACTAAAAGAACTAAAAAAGAAAAAAATAAATGACGACACTCAAAGAGAAAGCGACCAGGACAAAAGGAATGTTCGATTAGCAATCAACAAAGCACCGGGACACAGGGAGTATAAATGACGACCAGGACACAAGTAAAAAAAAAAATTAACAAAACTAAAAAGAAGGTAAAAACTACAAAAAAACTAAAAAGAAAAAAAAACTAAAAACTAATAAAAAAACTAAAAAATCTAAAAATCTAAATAAACTAAAAAAGAAAAAAAAAGGAAAAAAATAAAGGAGAAAAACAAAACTAAAAAACGAATGTATATACAGACCGGTACACCGGGATACAAATGACGACCGGGACACAGGGAATATAAATAACGACCGGGACACAGGGACACAACTACAACGGGGACACCGGGGGAAACAGGGGGATATAAATGACGACCGGGACAAAAAAACTAAAAAGAAATAAAAACTAAAAACTAATAAAAAAAACTAAAAAATCTAAAAATCTAAATAAGCTAAAAAAGAAAAAAAAAGGAAAAAAATAAAGGAGAAAAACAAAACTAAAAAACGAATGTATATACAGACCGGGACACCGGGATACAAATGATGACCGGGACGCGGGACACAGGGAATATAAATGACGACCGGGACACAGGGACACAACTACAACGGGGACACCGGGGGAAACAGGGGGATAACCTGACAATCTATTTATATGCAAAGACAATGGGACAGCAAAGAATGTTGTATATTCGCAAGTTTTACGTAGTTAAAACCATATATATATATATATATCTATATTCACAGGTGGGACATAGGGACACAACTACAATGGCGCGTAACTATTATGGCGCGTAACGACTTACGCGCGCGGGGGGGCTTGGGGGGGGGCGCGAAGCGCCCCCACCAACTAGGTGTTGGGGTGGCGCGAAGCGCCACCCCAACAGCTAGTATATATATATATATATATATATATATATATATATATATATATATATATTATTGTTAGCCTTTATATATATATATATTCTGGTATTAAGGGGTAATTGAATGAGAGTGTTTTTGTCCTTCTTTAATATTTGTTTTTTTAATTAATTAGTTTGAGAATTAGAGGATTGCAGCCGTCCAACATCAGGCTGTTTGAGCCTTCCCCCGGCGGTTGTGTGTATTTATAGTGTAATTTAGTAGTTAATAAAGAGTTCATTAATTCAAAAATCCATACCGATACGCGTATCGATACGTCCGATACCGATACAGCGTACAGCCCTTTCCCCGGGGACTATGAAGGGTCATATCATCAACAAAACCATAGATATTTGACCTTTGAATTATATTAAATAAAATGGCTATGTCAAAATTTTGATTGGACAACTTTGGCGGGAGGGGCCTGTAGGGATTGGGGCTAGTAGGAAGGTCACTTAAAAAGGGCAGTAGAAAATTTAACGTCCGTTCAAATGAGCCATTAAATATATCTCTATGATGTTCTGATCATTTGTTAGTCCTGCGAAAAAAAAAAAAGAGGCACATCAATGCAACCCATGCAAAAGTGATTTTCCTTGGTGTTCAAGGTGGAGGACTGTAATTGTCCTACATAGGTTTTCGACCATGCTGATTCCAATGATACCCTTTTTATTTCGATCTGACGTCATATTCAAGGGACTTTAGGCTCTTTTTGAAATCACCACTTTTAGTAATACTCTTTTACTTTTAAAAATAACCAAAACAATAGTTACCATTCCTGATTCAGCGTCAGTATGGCGATTTTTTTTTCACTAGACAGTTTTATTTTTCAAAACGTGTTTTTCAACTTTTGATTACAATGGGCTGTGGTTAGCTCTTTACTAGGTTACAGCCAACACGAAAAGAAATTATTATGTATATGAGGGAGGTCACCTCTCCACAGTATATCGTTCTTAACCCTAAAGTTTTATTTTTGTTTATTCCAGCTATTTAACAATAATTTCTGAATCACAAAGATCGTTTAACTACAATAATAAGCTCCTTTAAAAGTTAGAAAAAACACTTTAGTGTAAAGAGCGAGGTACTGACGAGAAGCGACCCCCCTTATATACGTAATAATTTCTGTTTGTTTTAATTTTTAATGTTACTCCTTACTTCCAGTTAAAAAAAACTTGTTTTTTATTTAATTTCTGATCGTTTTTCAAATAATGCTGGGAGCCTGAGTTGTCCCTCCATTGAAAACTTCTTTGCCTCACGAAAAATTTGTTCATGAAAGATCCTGCCGGATAACCCCACCCCTCTACCAGAAAAATTCCCACTGAAAAAACGTCTATATACTTCCCATTAGCAAATATTATACGTAAGCAATGGGCAAAGTTCATACAGCCCTTCCCCCAGGGACTGTGGGAGGTCAAGTAATCCTAAAAGACATGGTTATTAGATTTTTTGACTATGCTGAAAAAATGACTATCTCAAAATTTTAATAGGGAGGCTTTGGGAAAAAATTAGCGTGGGAGGGGGACTAGCTGCCCTCCAGTATTTTTGATCACTTTTGAAAGTGATATAACTTTTATCAAAAAAGTTATATCAAAGCGATATAACTTTCATAACTTTACAAAGCGCAATATAACTTTTGATTTCCGATAAAATGAGCCTTCTCTCGATCATCTAAGATCAACCCTGGGGAAAACAAACAAACAAACCAACAACACGCATGTGTGATCTTTCTTCCGGCAGAAAATGCGAAATTTCACATTTTTGTACATAGGGGCCTGAAACCTCTACATTAGGGTTCTCTAGTATGCTGAATTTGATGGTGTCATTTTTGTTAAGATAACTTCATGCTTAGGGGACGTCCTGCGCTCCCTTTTTTAAATTGGGCAAATTTTCTCAGACTCGTAAAATTTGATGGGCAACATTAAGTTTGATTAATTTTATTTTGAATAAAAAATATTTTGAATAAAAAAAATCGATTATTTTGATGTATATATTGTTATTAAGACCCGGTTTCGGTTACTATTGAGCTGCATCACTCCATACAGTTCGTTACCCAGAACTGTTTGAAAACAAACTTACTTTACCAAAAATGCAGACCGAAATAACATACTTTTAGTTGAATATCTTGCTAGAATCCCTTTCAAAGTTCAATTGACCTGTTCCTTCAACGTTAATTAATGCAATGCAAAATTAATTCAGATCGGAACCAATGACAACAGTAATGACATAATGGATATTCACCCAGCCTTGCTCTTATCTCCAACTTCATTTTGACAGTCCTGCTTAAATCCTTCAGAAGATTATTTTAAGAAAAATATATTAAGGACACTGGGTCCAGTCCCGCTAAATTCCTTTGGAAGATAATTTTAAGAAAAAAAGATTAAGGACACTGGGATGGGAAAACGAATATCCCCAAAGTCATGACCTATTTAGATGGGCTAAAAGATGCTGCTGTGCCAAGTTTCAGAAAAAAAATCATCGATCCTTTTTCGGAATTACATAAAAAAAAAACTAGTTTTTCTAACTGAAAGTAAGGAGCGACATTAAAACTTAAAACGAACAGAAATTACTCCGTATATGAAATGGGTTGTCCCCTCCGCAATCCCTCGCTCTTTATGATAAAGCTTTTAATTGTTTTAAAAAGCAGAATTGTGGTGATGAGTCAAACTTTAGTGTAAAGAGCGAAGGATTGCGGCGGGGACAACCCATTTCATATACGGAGTAATTTCTGTTCGTTTTAAGTTTTAATGTCGCTCCTTACTTTCAGTTAGAAAAACTAGTTTTTTTATGTAATTTCTGAACGTTTTTGAATTAATGCACGTTTGATTTTGGCTCTCCACACATAAGTTGTTAAAATGAAATTTACATTTTAATTCCTTTTTTAGCTAAATGGCTTTCTCTTAGTTCTGATCAGACGATTTTGAGAAATAAGGGATGGGGAAGGAGGCCTAGTTGCCATGCAATTTTTCGGTTACACAAAAAGGCAACTATAAATTTTAATTTTTAACGAATTTTTTTTTATTAGTAAAAAATATACGTAACTTAAGAATTAACTTACGTAACAAACTTTTATTTTCTTAAATTTTTATTATGTATATGAGGGGGTTTGTACCCTCGTTAATACCTCGCTCTTTACACTAAATCATAAGTTTTGTGCCGATTCTTTAAGAATGACCCCTGAATCAGAAAGGCCGTAGAACAAATAGTTGAAATTACTAAAAATACTATAGCATAAAGAGCGAGGTATTTATCTCCTCCTAAATACCTCGCTCTTTATGCTAAAGTATTTTTAGAACCCCTCATATGCGTAATAATCTCTGTTCGTTTTAAGTTTCAATGCTACTCCTTACTTTCAATTGAAAAAACTTTTCCATGTTTATTTTTTCATTGTTTTTTTTATAGTAATTTTAGAAAATCCTGCGCCCTTTTCATTGAATTTCTGTTCCCCCATGACATATTTCTCCAAGGAAAGATTCTCCCACATAGCCCCCTCCCCTCAACCCCACCCCAAAACCAAAAAAAATCCTCTGAAAACGACTGTCAATAACCATTATTATATGTAAACACTGGTCGAAGTTTGTAACTTGCAGCCCCTCCCCCAGGGACTGTGGGGGAGTAAGTCATTCCCAAAGACATAGTTAATATGGTTTTTGACTATGCAGAACAAAATGGCTATCTCAAAATTTTGATCTGTTGACTTTGGAGAAAAAATGAGCGTGGGAGGGGGCCTAGGTGCCCTCCATTTTTTTTGGTCACTTAAAAAGGGCACTAGAACTTTTCATTTCCGTTAGAATGAGCCCTCTTGCGACATTCTAGGACCACTTGGTCGATACGATGACCCCTGGAAAAAAAAATACGCACCCGTGATTTGTCTTCTGGCAAAAAATACGAAATTCCACATTTTTGTAGATAGGAGCTTGAAAATTTTGGTATAGGGTTCTCTGATACACTGAATGCGATGGTGTGATTTTCGTTAAGATTCTGTGACTTTTAGGGGTGTTTTCCCCTATTTTCTAAAATAAGACAAATTTTCTCAGGGTCGTAACTTTTGATGACTAAGACCAAATTTGATGAAACTTATATATTTAAATCAGCATGAAAATCCGATTCTTTTGATGTATATTTTAGCATCAAAATTCCGTTATTTAGAGTTTCGTTTACTATTGAGCCGGGTCGCTCCTTACTACAGTTCGTTACCGCGAACTGTTTGAAAAAATACATACATACACAATTACAACTCGTTTAAAGATATACGATGTTGGATTGCACCTTCAATTGTGTACTAGAACTCTGAATATACAATGGTAGAAGCTTTTAACCGACTTTCTACGACAATCCGTTCTACAATATGATGTGTTTTGTCTTGGGGTTATTTTACCGATTTCTGATTTTCTGATAAACGATTATACAAAAAACGCTTTACAGAATATATTTCGTTTTCAGTAAAGCAAGATTGGTATACAACCCACACAATACACATCATGCTTCTAACATTTCCGTTCTCAATCCTCCATGTTATTTAGTTCGACAAAACAATTCCACTTTCGGTAAACGTGGCACATCTTTTTAAGGCACACGATTTAATATAAAAGTCGTCCTACCGGTAACAACCAGCGAAAAAACAATAGTCAAACAAAGTAAAATATCATGAAAACAATAAAAAACAATCTTCTTCAGTCCGGCAAAGCTGCCAAGCTGGTAGGCAGTGCCAACCAACTTAAACTACTTCTATCATTCAGAGTGAATGCAACGAGGATTTAATACAAAAAAATATAGAAATGAAAGAATTAAAGTTAGATTTGTCTAGACCAGGGCTTCTTGAACTATGGGTCGCGACCCCATTTGGGGTCGCGTAGCAAAATTATGGGGTCGCGAGTGATAAAAATACAATTTAACAAAAAATGTTTTTTAACTTTTAAAATTATTGTTATAAAGAAAAATAACAATCATCGTAGATAATTATATCATAAAATCTTCTGGTTTGGAAAGACTGCTTATACCAGCATTTCTATTCCGATCATTATAATATCTTTTATAAATTTACTATGAATCAGAAGATGTTATAGAAATTTATAAGAAAATGTAGATTTATTTTTGTCAATCTCTTAAAACCGAAATAATCCTGATAAATATTATCAACAAAATTTCTATGTGTTATTTCGAAGAAACTATATAAACATTTCGTGTGATTTTCATTTAGCCATTGTATGATTGTGAACGAAGTGCATGTTATTCCGAATTAATCAGTTTAACCCTTTCGCGACCGACGGGACCTTACATTCCTGCCATGTAAAAATCCTTTGGGTGCTTCTTAATTGATTGATAGCACCAGAACTGAACGATGTGCTTCAGGATGCTGTTAAGGTGATAAATTTTATTAAGAACCATGCCCTTAACAGTCGCTTATTTTCAAATCTCTGTAAGGTTACAGATTCCAACTACACAACTTTGTTATTACATGCAGAAGTAAGATGGTTGTCAAGAGGTCAAGGTTTAAAAAATAAAGGACGAGATCGAAATATTTTTAACTGAACGAAAATGTGAATTTGCTGGGTTTTTTTTCAAAACTACTCGTGGCTATCCAAGCTGTGTTATTTGTCAGATATTTTTTGCGAAGCTAAACAATCTTAACTTGTCTCTTCAAGGAAAAAACTGCGATATATTTACTTAATACGATAAAATTGAAAGTTTTATTAAAAAGAACAGCATTTGGAAAAGTAGAGTCGAAAAAAATTCGTTCGAAATGTTTTCCAGTGTCGACAATTTTGTAATTGAGAAAATTCATCGTAAAACTTTTTTGCTAAAACTATTGTAGATCACTTAAAAGCGCTAGAAATACAGTTCCGGACGTATTTTATATTAAATACTAGCTGTTGGGGTGGCGCTTCGCGCCACCCCAACACCTAGTTGGTGGGGGTGCTTTGCGCACCCCCCAAGCCCTCCCGCGCGCGTAAGTAGTTACACGCCATATTAGTTACGCGCCATTGTAGTTGTGTCCCTGTGTCCCTGTGTCCCACCTGTGAATATATATATATATA